>NC_083770.1:15712252-15719752 GCF_963514075.1 Conger conger | reverse complement strand
CCGGAGCCTGGTCTCTGAAGCCGGGGTCAGGTTTGGGTCGGGTTTGGGTCAGGTTCGGGTCGGGGCTGCGGTCGGGTTCGGGTTTGGGCTCGGCGCTGGGGCTCGGTCACAGCAAGCTTCAGGAAGCGGTCCCCTCGGGGGGTCCGTACAGGAAACAGGAAACGGCAGGAGATGAAGCACGCTCTCAGAAAAAAGGTTCTGAAAGGGTTCTGAAAGGGTTCTGTGGCTCGATTCCACAGGGGAACCCTTTTATTTAGTTCTTCATGTAACCCTCGGTGTCACTGGTGTGAAGTGTGAAAACTCCACACAAAGACACATTTTGCCAGACAAAGAGCACTTTAACTAGATACAGGACTGTCTGTAGCCTAGTAGCTAGGAAACATGACAGGGACCCAGAAGCTTGGTGGTTTAAGCCCAGGAGTAAACCTGATAAAAATCTACGCAGCTGTTGGGTTCTTGAGCAAGGCCCTTAACCCCGCGTTGCCCAAGGGGGGATTGTGGCCTGCTTAGTCTAATGAACTGTAACTGACTTTGGATAAAAGTATGAGTTAAAAAACAGTTTTTATCTCATATCCTGCCTGTGTTTGTGGAGAGACAGGATGTGGATCTGTGCGAGCCGTCAGCACGGCACATCTGAAACCTCACAGGAACAAAGGAAGGAAACCGCGCTGACAACAAATGATTACACATTATTATTCAATTACAGAGAGGATTCTTCTGCGGAATCACGGGGGTTTTTTTAGAGTGCGGGCTGGGGGATGGGGGGAGAGTTAGAGGGAGGGAGGGAGAGAGAGAGGGAGGGACGGCCGTCAGGGGGCCTGGAATAAAAGCTCTGGGAGTCTGGCCGGAGATGAAGGGAGACCCGACAGATGGGCCGAGGTGGGCGCGGGCGAGACTGAGCGAGGGAGCTGGATAACAGGCCAGAGGGGGCTGGGGGTTTGAGCGCAGAGGAACGGAGGGGGGGGGGGGAATAAAAGAACCTTGAAAATATTTTCTACACTCGGTGGAGCGGAGGCTTAAATGAGGATTTAACCAGTCTTGGCCTCCAGTGAAACAAAATGTGTTTATTTTTAACAAATGTTTCTCCCGTATGTTTTCTCCCTAAATTGCGCACCCAAAGGTACCCTGCAGGTGTCTGACATGAATTTGGGAGGAACTACAAGAGCATGAAACCGAGGTACAGCGGGCAAGCTGAACCTCTCTACCAGTGAGGGGTAAAAATAATGTCAGATAATTAAATGTTAAAATTACAGCAGTGGTTCAAACCTGCATCTGCAAGTTCCTAACCCTGTGACAAGTATTTCGGAATGTTTTGGTTGTTTCAAAATTCTGTGTTCTAGAACTCCATTGTTTTCAGTCACCAGTAGTGATTGTGACATCAGCATTAGAATGTTCAATTAAGAACATTCTAATCACATATTTGTGATCTTACTCAGAAAAGGGTTAAGCCATTTTATGATCCAATGAGACGCACCTTAACATACCAGCCAACACTGTTTTCACATTTCGGCATTCACCAGATGCTGTTGTCCACAGCAACCAATTGCAACTCCTGCTGATTTCACTAATTAACACACCTTCAACCAGAGAAGAGGGAACTAATTAGTGAAATCAGCGGGTGAGGTGATTGGTTGGAATGAAAACCTGCACACCCTTGGCCCTCCAAGGCACATGATTGGGCACCAGAGGTTTGAAGTTAGATGCAGCGTAGGTAGAGCTATCAAACCCATGATACGTGCTAAGCATCTGTCGGGCTTAGATGCGATTTAAACAGGTGTTTTCAGTCTGATGTGGAAGACAGACTCTGCCGTCCTCCCTGTAGTTCAAAAACTATAGCCCCGTGTTAACAGCGGAGACCGAGCACTTCTCAAGGCCGAGGTTAACGCCTGCACGTTTAATCTGTTTGCTTTTACCTTTACTTCTCTGGAAGACATTGAAAAACGTTCCGGAGGTGACACTAATAAAAGGAAATAATAAAACACAGAAGTCCGGTAAAAAAGTTGACTGGGGCTACAGTGATACTGGAGATTAAATAGCGGCGGGGTATTGCCGGGAATATAAATCCCAAGCAAATAAGAGCCGGCGAAGAAAGAGCCATTTCTCACGGATGTGGGATCCGGGCGGGAGTGGGCGTGATGAAATTGGAAATGCTTCCCTCTTCGTTTGGTGAAGTCGGGAAGGAGGGGGAGGGGGGGGCACAGCCATGTAGAAACTCCATCACTTTGAGGATTCTGACAAATCCATCCCCTCATATCACCTATTCCCACCCCCACCCACCCCCCACCCACGCCTCCACTCCACTGGCCCTGTGATACGACAGGAGGAGGAAGCAGGAGAGAAAGAAAGAGAGAGAGAGAGAGAGAGAGAGAAAGAGAGAGATAGAAAGCGAGAGGGATAGACAGAGAGGAGAGCGGGATAGAGACATGGAAGGAAATAAAAATAGACAAGAGAGGTCAAAAAATCTAAAGAGAAAATGAGATGAAGTGGTGAAAGAGAATGGAGGGATGGGAAAAAGAAGAAATCGATAAGTGAAAGAGAGATGAGGTGAAGGAAGAGAAAAAGAGGGAGAGGCTGGCCTGGAGAGGCTTGGTGTGTGGAACACAATAACGGGCAGACACAGTCAGACCACAGAGATGCCTAACGCGTGGCTTTTCCCATAATGCACTGCGTGCCTCCGTTTATTTTAATTCATATTCCGACATTATGTGTTGCCTCGTCATTTTCCGCCACTTTCCACTTTTTTTTTCAGTCCTGCAATCCATTCTCATTTCCATTCATCTCAGCCTGTGGTACAAAGTGCAGCCTTTTTTTTACACTTGTCATCAGCTGTCAGCCAGTAAAACAGTTAAAATGGGACAGGGGCACATATAATTTCATGCAGTTAATAGACAGCGAATGAAAGTGTGTGTGTGTGTGTGTGTGTGTTTGCGAGTGAGTGAGTGTGAGAGAGAAAGAGTGTGTTTTGGTTTTTTTTATTCCGGTCTCTCCATTACACCTCGGAAAGCAGAGCTTGCAAATTGGCTGCGATTGGAATGGGAAAAAAACAATTACCTGAGCCAGCGAGTACACACAGGAATAACGGCAGAGATATTCTCTAATGAAGTGGAAAGTTGACAGGCTGCGCCGGGAAGGACCCCCGCCTTCCACTGTTTGAACACGGTGAAATTACTCTCCCACATTTTCAGAAACCGAAATGAATTTCAAATTATAGCAGATGCTATCTGGACGCCTGCTAAACGATATTCTCCACTGCCAACGCGCTTTTATTTTATTTTAATTTTTCATTTATTTATTTAATAACACGTTATCTCGCCGAAACTTGACGATCGCAATCAGCCGTTATCCTCGCGCTTAGTGCGGTGGCTCGATCTTAAAAGGAGGAACGCCGCGATTTATCTCAATGTTATTGCACAAAGTCAACTGAAGTTAACCTCAAGTTCACCGAAGTTAACTGAAGGTAATCGTTCTGCGGGAATGTCCGATGTCCAATCAAGCATCAATGCCTGACGCAAACACAGATCTGCCCCAGCCTGGCATTCAGAAACATCTTGACATGGAGTAAAAGATAAAAAAGAAAAAAAGTATTTTACCTTGATATAATTACAAAAACATTCCTTCTTCCAATCTTTAGCCTCAGTGAGCACAAATGTGTTTCAAAACCAAAAGCTTGATCCCTGTAGAAAAAGAGTTGATTTTGAGTGAAAGGACATTATTGGACTAATCTCATCCTTAATAAAAAAATCAATTTCTGACTTACAAAGACATTATAGCATCTTAATGGTGCTGTTATAGACCTACACGCTCCGTGAAAGATTTAGCACAATACACCGCAAGTAAAGTAAGTATGGCATAATTTTGTTCTGTTTTTGTTTATTTATCTCATATTGAAGATCCACTTGAGCAACCTAGAGCAATGTTATTCTAAGACTGGCATTGTGAGATCTATAAAATACATATTACGGCCGCAACGAGAATGACAGTAACATTCTGAATTTCAATTACAGGCTGAGAATCAAGCTGAAGTAGAAGACTGAAGTGAAACCGTGGGACCTAGTAAGACTTCTGCAGACCCTCCCTCACAGTGCACTGAAATGAGTATACACTGGAACATAGCACTGCTCTGTAAGATCAACAGTACTCATTTCATTAAAACATATTGATTATTTCTGATCGTATTTTATTCAGCTTTCCTAAAGGGACAATACTTCTTCTTTTTTTAAAGAAAGCCTCTTATAAATCTTGCCAGTTAATCAGCCGATTCTGTTTACAAGTCAATATCACAGAGTGGGCTTAGTTCTGTGAGCTGGTTGTTGTGTGAGCTGGTTGTTCTGTGAGCTGGTTGTTGTGTGAGCTGGTTGTTCTGTGAGCTGGTTGTTGAGTGAGATGGTTGTTCTGTGAGCTGGTTGTTCTGTGAGCTGGTTGTTGTGTGAGCTGGTTGTTCTGTGAGCTGGTTGTTGAGTGAGATGGTTGTTCTGTGAGCTGGTTGTTCTGTGAGCTGGTTGTTGAGTGAGATGGTTGTTGTGTGAGCTGGTTGTTGAGTGAGATGGCTGTTCTGTGAGCTGGTTGTTGAGTGAGATGACTGTTCTGTGAGCTGGTTGTTCTGTGAGATGGTTGTTTTGTGAGGCAACTGGGAACCACCAGGGATAAAGAGAGGCACTTTTTCAAGGAGTTGATTTGTCGAAAATATGTATTCAGCACGCTCCTGTGACAAATATATCTTTCACGTGTCTGAGAATCTGTCAGAAATGCAATGTTAATTGTTGAACGGACAACCTTAGTGACACATTTTAATCAGCCTGTTCATACACATGCAGACTAGAAATAGCGTTCTGACAGTGTCTATAGCCACAACAGCATAGCTACAAGGGCATCTGTGGCTTCAACAACCCCGTGTGTGTGTTAATTTTACAGAGGGGGGGAATGTTTATGTCCTCTTTCTCTCCATCTCTGTCTGATTCATCTGTCAGTTTGTCTGAGTCTGAATTATGAGACACTTAGGCAATCCATTTAACAAAATAGGTGTGACATCTTTTTTCTCCTCTCATAATAGAATATCAAAGCCTCCACTCATGCAGGGAGCATAAACAAACAAGAGCAATGATGAAGGGCCTGTCTGACAGGCAAATAAAGATGAGGTCAGTGCCCTGTCTCTAAGATGTGCGAATTGGATGTTAAACCAAAGCATTCTTCAAACAGAAAGTGATTTTGGGAAATGATCACAGACAATAGTTGCCTTGTGATGTCACAATGGTGAAGAAGATATTCTATTTTTTTCAAAGGTCTAAGCCAATGTTCGAGAACTCCATCACTTTCCATTTATAGTAGTGATCGTTACATCAGCATTAGAACGTAGCCTATTCTAATCACATATTTGAGATCTTGAAGGGCTAATGAACTCCTATGTCTATGTTTAACAGCAGAGTAAACCCTGTGAATGATCTTTTTTCAACTTGCAGTTTGATGACAAAGTTTGTGATGAGTGACAGGTCGTTCGAATTAAATTGAACTGCTTTATCTTAGGGGTTTAGTGAAGGTGGACAAAGGGAGTATGCAGAACGTCAACACTACACAAGGGTTAATGTGATGTTGAGAGCGCATCGTTGTTGCTGCTCGGTGGCTCATCCTGTTAAGGCACCGTTTCAGGGTATAGAAGGGCTGCACATTCAGGCCTTGGATCTGGAATGTTCCAGAACTGCCTATGGCTCCAGCCACAGGAGAGAGCAGGCAGAATCCTCAAATGACATAATGTTCATCAAGGCTTCAAATGAAATGTCGTCGATAAATTATTTATGCTTTTGCCAATTTCACATAATCCGGATATTAGAAAGTCAAAGGTGTTTCCATTATTAATGAGGCCAAATTGGACTTTAATAAGGGCGAGGAGGAGTACTGCATGGTTGAATGAATTTGCTTGTGTTAATATGGGTGCATTATTCATGGAAAAGTCATTTTTCCTCAAATGCTAACAGAGTGTGAAGCAATATTCGTGTTTGAAGATGTTTTCGACAAATTTATTAACGATAAGTGTGTTTACTTATTTATCTCTGTACATAATCATGTCTGTCCAAGGACACGGGAGCTATGATTTGTACATTAAGTGATTCAGTGATGCAATCGCATAGGATATGCCATCAACTTATAATCATATATTATCATTTGCTACATGTAAGCTTGATATGTTTCAATGCAGAAATACACTCAGTGAGCACTTTATTAGATGGACCTGTACCCCAGCTTGTTAATGCAAATATTTAATTAGCCAATCATGTGGCGGCAACTAAATGCATAAAACCATGCAAACATGGTGAAGAGGTTCAGCTGTTTTTCAGACCAAATGTCAGAATGGGGAAGAAATGTGATTTAAGTGACTTTGACCGTGGAATGACTGTTGGTGCCAGACATGGTGGTTTCAGTATCTCAGAAACTGCTGATCTCCTGGGATTTTCACGTACAACTGTGTCTAGACTTTGCATAGAACGGTGCGAAAAACAGAAAAACATCCAGTGAGCAGCAGTTCTGCGGGTAAAACCGCCTTATTAATGAGACCTAATAAAGTGCTCAGTCTTCCAGATATCATAACACAATGAATGCAGTATGGAATATGAACTTGTCCAAAATGTTTAATGCATCGTAATCTGTGTTCCAAGAAATGTCAGTGTTTTTGGTCATTATGCATGCAAGCAGTGTGTTGTATACTTCTGCCCATGAAAACATCTGCAGTTATAATTATCACATTCAGCTAATCCGTGTGCCACCTGTTCGCTGGGCGCTGCCAGTAGCATTGTTTCACAAAGATCCCTGCGATGCGGCTTCAGCACAAACAGAGCCAGAGAGAAGCGCCGCGCGGCAGCCATCTTGGCTCTGCAAAGTGACAAAAGACCAGTGCATTCCAGCCAGAGAGAGCGCAGCTAGAGCTGCGGTCAGCTTAATTTCATCATGAGTGCGGCTAACTAGCTTCAGAGGCCTCCGTACGCGCGCTGAACTTCCTCTCGCCAAGTGTCTGTTGTGAGCTGATGGGGAATTAAGTCCACACAGCGGGGGTCGGAGGTCAGGGGTCAGGGGTCAGGGCAGGGGGCACGGGGCTCACGCTAAAAGCTCTTCGCCGTAACAGCGGAATGAGAAAAGGCAGAGACGGGTTTTGTTTGAATATGAATACGCTGAATATAAAGAGCGTAATTACAGGGAAAGCGCTGGGCTGGTGAATGCGTGTCAGTGGGGTTGCTGTGTGAGCTCTCTCTGATTGCTTTTCCCGCTCTGACTGACTCAGTTCACCGCTGACCGCAAAGGACGTGGCGTCTGATTCACACAGACAAAGGAGAGCAGAGTTAAGCGCTGGGAGAGTACAGTTCTGTCACTCGACTGTCTGCCCCTGTATATCAGTCTCCTCGGATCGGGGAGGGCCAGTGCAGTGCATTGTGGGGTGAAATGCACAGAAGAGGGGAGGGGAGGGGAACATCCTACCCCCGCCTAATATGAGAACCAGGCTAAATTGTTCCCCTC
>NC_083770.1:15652252-15707252 GCF_963514075.1 Conger conger | reverse complement strand
TTATTTACATTTATTATTTCATAAATACCAGATGCGGTGCAGGTTTATGTGGGCCGGGCGGCCAGTGGAAGGCCAGGCCACCAGGAGATGAGGTCGAAATTAAATTAGTCGGAGATGGAGACACTTGCTTGCTTATGAATACGTGACCTGACGCAACAGCCGAAATCACGAAGACATGGAGGAATCTGAAGTCTGGCTGACAGAACCTCTGTCAAGTCTACACTCTCAGAAGCAAAGTGACAGTGGAGGTATATTTTTGTACTTCAAGGATCAAACTTCCCAAAGGTACAATGAAAGTACAGTAATGTTCTCTTTGGGTCTACTCTACTCTACAAATGAGTACTTTTTTCAAGCAAAAAGGATACAAATTCATTATATATTGCTGGCTAGGGTATCGCCCCAGCGACAAGCATTCATACCTTTTTAGACACGTGTCAGGGACATATTCTTACTGTACATGTGTGTGTGTGTGTGTGTGTGTGTGTGTGCATTACGTGTATGTGTGTGTGTGTCTGTGTGCGTGTGAGTATGAGTATGTGTGTATGCGTGTGTGTGTGTGTGAGAATGTGTGTGTGTGTGTATGTGTATTATATGTGTGTGTGTGTGTGTGTGTGTGTGTGTGTATGTGTGTGAGAGAGAGTGTGTGTGTCTGTGTATGTGTATTATGTGTGTGTGTGTGTGTGTGTGTGTGTGTGTGTGTGTGTGTGTGTGTGTGTGTGTGTGTGTGTGTGAGTGCAGGGGGTGTGTCTATCCGTGGACAGTCCCTGGCTAATGAAGTGTCTCCCGGGCTCAGACGTGTCCCCACAGACCAGCGCGGGGGGAGAGATCAGACCATGGACCCCTCCAGCTCGCCCTGATCTGAGGCTCTGAATAATGCAGCTCGGGGCAGGAGGAGGACTTTATTATGAAGAATGTTTGTGCAGAGGAACGGAAGACACGCGGCTCCTTCCAATCGTTCATTTGTCTCCTCTTTATTCTTTTCCCTGCTCCTGAGCTGAAAATCGATCAAGGTCTGCCATCTTTAAGGAGATTCTAACCTGTTAAATGTTCCTTCTAGGAGCTAGAAGTTAGGAACTCCCAGAATTCATTTCTGAGGAAGGAAAAATTTTGTAAGGAATGTATTCCGATGGACGTCTCCCCATCTGCCACCTCTGTAACTTTGAAAGAGCACGGACATTCCATTAGTCTAATTCATATTTTCTTCATTTGTTTCCTCGCCTCTCCTAACAGGTGGAGGTAGGAGCAGGAAGAGGAGCAAGGAGGAAGGAAAGTAAATAATTGGAAAGAGCCCCTGTTCCCCAGCGGGTGCCATTTCAACCCCCCCCCTCCCCCAGAGAAAAGCAGCCATTAGCGCTAGCACGAGGGGAGCCGCGACTGAAGTGCTGCATGTGTTGTTGCTGTGACCAGCGGACGGGAAAGCGTGATTGGTGCTTTATGGCCTGGGCAGCAGGTAGAAAATGGCGGCGGTGCTTCACTGACCAGAAACGCCCGCCGTCTTCCTCTTTCCGATTATCATCACGCTTCATGAATTCTGCGCTTTAGCTTTCTCTGTTGATTCATTTTTATCGATCTGTTTATTGTTCATATTTTCATATTGCCATTTGCTCTTTCCTTCGCTTTTTCTGTGTACCGGTTATGTGTTTAATATTGTTCAGTTTTATTTATTTTTTCTGCTGTGCAGGAATTACCCTCTGGGGTCAATAAAGACTTATTGAACTTAAATGAAATAAACGAATTAATTATGAAATCCGTTTTGGAATTATGCTTGGCGGTTTTACTTTTTTTTAAAAGAATGCTTCCGTGTGGATATTGTGTATAACTGCTCTGCCTTGCTGGGTAACAGGCGTACAGAAAGAATATGTCCCTGACTAGGTTCATGTGGGGGACCATGCCCTGGCAGTTGGGGTATCCTGGATGGCAGTAGGCATGATGACATCACAGGTGGGACCCCACACTATGCAGTGGTGATGGGGATAGGGGGCGCTGTTGGTGAGCCAGACTGGTTGATCTCAGTGTGTTGGGTCACTGGCAGGCTAGTTCCATGTGCCAAACAGCCTTCAGCTAAACACAGAGAAACCACCCTGCTGTCCAGAGAGCACGGTCACCCCGACAATCTGTTTTCACACACACACACACACACACACACACCATCAATCAAGCGTAAACTGGTGAACACTAAGGATCAGGAACTTCATTTATTTGTTTCTTTATTTATTTGTTTATTTGCTTTGGGGTCATAGATGCCTGGGGCCTCTTCCACAAACAGGATTACTGAGTTAGCTGGATAACAGCGCTGAGTGAAGCCTGGAACCCTCCCAAATCTGGAACATGGACTGAAGTAAAAAGAGCTATTTGTGGGTTTACTTTGAGCAGTTATCCAGCAAACCCAGCAATCCTGCTTCAATGGATCTCAGTGCAGGTTTCCAGTTAACTCAGTGATCCTGCTTGGTAGAACAAGCCCTAGTTTTTTGGAATAAACTGTATGCCTAATTTTGACTTTTTAATTCACAGTTGTAATTGCATATTTACATCATAATGCCAGTTTGCAATGATAAAAGCAGTTGCTTCAGCAGTGAATGATAACACATGCCCATCATCCTAAAACCTGGTTATTTATTTTTGTCCCCTGTAGAGGACATACGTATCTGGTCTTATATGAAGAACCATATAAACTGCTATCCTGAAACATAAACTACAAGGGACATTGAATAAAAAGAAATATGTCGTTGCCATTGATGGCACTTGTATTATGTCAAACAAATGTATTCCCGACACTTTTTTCCCCGCAGTGTCTCAGGGGCCTGTGATTAGCGGCGAGGGATTAGCGTCCCGAGTTTTTCTTCTGAAAGGCAGCGCAACATCAGCTGAAGTGGCCGTTCTTTTTCTCCTCCTCCTTTGGCTGCCATTACCGCCGCGGCTCCCGGCGTGTATCCCCGCAGACACGGAGTGGGCAGCGGCGTTTGACAGGCTGCTGGCATTTAGACCATCAGGCGGCTCATCACGCGCTATTCATATGCAAATAGCCTTAAAGATCAACAGGGCTGTGGGTGGGAGCCTCCCCGCCCTCTCTCTCTCTCTCTCTCTCTCTCTCTCTCTCTCTCTCTCTCTCTTCCCCGTCTCTTAAACTTTCTCACTGAGATAGCATTTGCTGACTATCGCTGTTACAACTCGTGGATGTTTTTTTCAACTTTCGTTCGGTGCCCTCTTTGTTACCTACGTCTAGAACTGGTTTTGCAAGCACCAATTTTTCACAAAACAAAAACACGCGTACACACCCTCAGACAATCAAAGAAGAACACAACCACATTTACACACACACACGCAACATGATTTTACCCATTTAAATATAATATAATATAATATCTATAAAACAAGCACAAAGTGAATCATTTCACTCCGTTACACTTTTCACAAAGACAAATGCACCAACAATTATAATGTTAAACGTGAACTTTCCAAAAGTTAACTTTCCTTTTTTTTTTCCTAAAAGAGGAAAGAAACCATTGTCTATATATTTTTTCATGAATATAAATGAACACTGACAAAACAGTGAAGGAACAGTGTGAAGAATATACTTGTCCATTCCATTAATCCACTAGTTCTGTCAGCCGTTCCTTCCCCCGGCGGAGGGATCTGTACTCGTCTGTCTTCCTCTCCATGGAAATACAGTGTCCTGCAAATCATCTGTTTTCTTTCTTTCTTTTTACCTGGTTCACAAAATGCAAAGTGCGAAAGGCGATGAGAACTTTGACTCGACTTTGATAGAAGCGCACCGCTGCTCCCGCGAGCTCCGAGCTCCGCAGGTGTGTTTTATAAACTGCCGGGCGGCCCGAAGAATTACATTTCGACAAACCTGACAAAAAAGAAAAATAGCGTTCAACGGCTGCAGAAACACTGCCTCGACGAAGAAACAGTGTCATTTGTTTGCCTGTTAAAATCCATCGATTTTTTAGGTGCTCGCACCGGACTTCGTGTGAGAAACGTGTGCGACCCGAGATATCAATGTATTCATTGACTGTTTGGTGAGAGCCACATTCTGGCTCTATGCGGTACAGAATAATGGCACAGTATTATACCCGCCTATTTTTTTCGCACTGGGGACAAACCTGACTCAATAACACAAACAAGAGTGTGGGTTTGATTTCCACTGCAGTTTGTGCATTGATTTATTCTTTTTAAGAAAAGAAGAAATTATGATTTCAAAAGGAATTTAGATTTTGGATATTGTCTTGGATATTGGTAGGCCTACCTCTCTCTCTCTCTCTCTCTCTCTCTCTCTCTCTCACTTCTGTCAATCTCCAGATGGAAAGTCCCTAAATCCAGTGGTAGGGTTACGTCATGTTGCGAACCCTCTCCTCTCGTTCAGATCACCGTGGTTTAAATTGCGGAGTCCAGTGAGGAAACGAATAACCTTTAAAAAAGCAACATGGAAATAGTTTATGCAACAACACCTGCTCATGATTAATAACGCTAATCCTTATGGCTGCGCTACAGCTGTGCACCTGCAGGACGGCGATGTCACTGCAGGTCAGATTTATAGTGAGATAAGGCGTCTGCGGCGGAAACTCAAGAGACCAGGCCTTCTCCTCAAAGGCCGTTAATTACAAACCCTTGACCTCAACCACCTCCATCCTACTACCCACGGCATCCCGAGTGGAGACTGTCGTGTGATTCTACCAGCAGAATAGCTTTTGTGGTCGCTATGGTTTCGATGTGGAGATCCTGGAACAGCACTGCACCTTGGGACTTGATGTTTTTTTCCCCATCTGTTTCTTCATGGTAAAATATTTTCAAAGTGGTTAAAAGGAAAGAGGCTCGGAAAAGACGTGTTGTCCTAACTCCAGGGTCTGTATGGCAGGAGGGACTGAGCTTATTTTAGATTTTAGTGGGGGGGGGAGGTGGAATCTCCAGGAATCAGACCAATGTGGAATCTACACATGGAGGTTCTACCAAAATTCAATCCGTGCAGGAGCAAGATCACTCTCCCTCAGTGACCACTAGTTGGGGGGGGGGGGGGGGGGGGTTAATTTGTGTGTGCACGTGTGTGGGATTGCATCTCTATGTGCATGCCTGTGTGTATACATCATGTACACATTACCTTTTTTATACTATTTTATAAACTCTGGGTGCATTCAGTCATTGCCTTCTGCCTTCAGAAGATTTTCATTTTATGTGTTTTCTTCTGTAGCATTTTAGTTTTCTTCTTTCAGCTCTTTGAAGGTGTCCTTCTTTCTCTTTCTCTCTCTCTCTCTCTTTCTCCCTCTCTGAGAGAAATATTAACATTTAGAAAAAGGTCAAACTCAAAAGCAGGCATTCCCTCCTCACGGGCTCTCTCTATCCCGACATAAATTGAATTTACTTTTCATTTATTTGATTGTTTCAACCTTTTATAGCGGAGGAATAGAGAGGACATGGCTGAGGCTCATCTCTGCCGGCGCAGTGGCATTCTCATTAAGAAAAACAGCGGCAATGTCAGGATGCGACAGAGAGGCCCACTGAGACTATTACCATCCACTTATTATTGTGGAAAAGAGTCATATTTATTGCTGAAATTTAAACCCCAAATAAGCTCGCTCTGTCTATTAAAATGTAAAACGTCAACAAGAGCGCGTCTTTCTAATCTTCTCATATGGCCCCTGTCATGTTTCCCGAAAAGAGCGTATTTATCCGTTAAAACCTGCCGTCATATATTTTGGTAACATTTTTTAAATCGCAATGTTGCCTAATCCTCCCTCTGGGTATTATTTTTTTATGTACTTTTTTCCCCAAAAGAACAATACAAACCAAATGAGTGTTTTCCACGCAATATGGCGATATCAATTTGTTGATGACAGCAAATTTCTTTAAATATAATCTAGGCTTTTATTCTCAATGAACGCTTGCCAAACCTGACGGGTGGACAGGTTCAGAACCACGGATAGCGACCAATCATGTGTACAGCGGCTGGAAAGCCTGTTTCAGCCCTGATCTGCAGGCACGTGGTCATGCATGAATATAAACGCGCCTGCAGTACGGAGCGGGGCAGGTAAATCTTAATGTTCAAACCATTTCCGTGGCCTCAACTTTGACGTCATGGCCTCAGGGGAGCAGGGACAGCAATACTTGTAAAGGTATAGGCACCTTCTTAAAAACAATTGGAAACATTTAAAATTCTAAATCAAAATACTGTGACGAGTATCCAACTAATTTTATGTTGGCAATGTATTTGCAATGTACAGTATAGAATACCTATACTATACTAGTACAAGAGGCGGTCATGACGTAAGCTGCTGAGAGAGTTAGTGGCTTATGGGCGACAAAGTGGTCTGATAAAGCTGGGTAATGTCTAATAAACATTAATATAGAGCATATGGTTTCGTTGCGAACCCTGTCCGAGCCAGCACGGCGTCCGTCTCCTGTGGGTAACAGGTTTATGCGCGCCCTTCCTACAAGCTAACTGAAAACCGACACGAAAAATACTAGCTTTTTATTCCAAATGTTATCCGTTTGACGTGTATGAAACGGTTACGGGTAGTCTACGGCACCGGGTATAACTATGCCGAAGACAATTACACGTATGCTGCCGGCAGAGACACGACCGGAATGTACAGCCTCTACTCTCCAAATCAGTCTGGACGCTTCAGCACCGGAGCTGTCCATCATTCAGGAAGATTTCTCCTCCTTCGCCGTTTTCTATGCCGTCTCTGCCAATTTAAACCGTGCTGTATTTCCAGAAACAAGCAGTGTAGCTCGCAATAAAGTCACCCAACGAACAACGACCACTACGCCGATCCGTAAAATGCCCTAGGGAAAAGGCCCAATCACAACATCGAATTGAGACTTCACCTGTGCAGACATGTACCGTATAAATCATTTTCAATGGCACTGGTGTAGTAGTTTGACTAAGCAAACGATCCCATGCATCTTTGTATTACAAAAAGAAATCCGCTGTCACATTACAGCGAGTGATTTGTTTTTCTTTTCAACTGATAGACACAAGGCAAATATGGCAAAATTCTATATTAATCACATTTTGAACGTATCCAAAGCAGTTTAGGCGTACAGGATGTGTATGGGTACGCTTTGTTTTATCTTCGTAGCCTATATAGACCTCTCTTTATTGTGGAAGATACCATTCTGAGTCTGAAGCAAGAAACGGGGGAGTGGGACTCGGTATTTGCCATTGACTGCTATATATTTTTCCACTAAACATCCCTGCAGTAAACAGACATTTTGGAGCCGACTCTGTCTGTTTAAACCGAGGGGACACCCATACCGACACTCAATGCAAAAAATATAAGGGTCTAATCGGGGGTGAGAGGAACGGAGGTGTAAAGAGATAGACTCCTCTATCTCTCAATTTATTGAATTAATTAACATAATATAAATGCAACATAACAAAGCCTCCATAAGAACAAACTTAAGCCTTCTTTGAAATACTTTATATTCTAATGTATGTATTTATATATGTAAATATTTATCTACATTGAAATAACTACAGCTGGACACTCCACGCTTGCGCAAACCAGCTGCACGAGACTCGTAACTACTATTGAAGCATACAGTAAGACTACTGCGACAACTACTACAACTACTACCATTACTACTTTTGCTTCTGCTAAGACAATTGTATTTCTGCTGTCAGACGTTCCCGGTTGGAAGATGACAACTTTAACAAACGGACAGGTGGAGGGCTTGGTTCACGGCGGCGCTGCCAGCACGAACGGGCTCGTGAACGGATTAAGCCACAGTCACAGCCCCGCGAGCTGCGCCACCATCCCCATGAAGGACCACGATGCCATCAAACTATTCATCGGGCAAATACCGCGCAATCTGGACGAGAAGGACCTCCGACCGCTCTTCGAGGAATTCGGAAAGATCTACGAACTCACCGTGCTCAAGGACCGCTTCACCGGCATGCACAAAGGTGGGTTTCGGCCGGGGGGCGAACTGCGGAATGTTGCGCTGTGTCTTTATCCAGGCTCGTGGTGCCTTATCGATTATGTCACCGGGATAAGTGCAGAAATGTGCAAGCTGGCTACATGTGTCTGAATCGCTGTAAGTTCTGTTAGCATGATTGCTTTTCAGAGTGTGCCTGATGGATAATGTTTGCATCGGTCGGCACAATTCTTAACTTTTCATTTTTGTCATTTCTATGAAGCATGCAAATATAAATAGCTCTTGTTTGCTGAAGCTATACATCATGTATTTATTTACTTATTTATTCTGGCTACTTACTTACTTACAGTACTTATTTACTCGCTTGCTTACTTTAGAAACGGGGGCGTTGTCTGGGGTAGAAAAACATTTTGGTCCACTGATCTCTCGGAGTAGGCGAAACAAATACACTTTGTAAATATTTCATGGAAAATGTGTATTGGCGTAAAAACGCACAGTGGCGTGCCAGGGGAAAGCGCTAAGGGCTCTGTTCCACTTCGGCAAACTTAATGTTCTCGCAGCACTAAAGGGAAGGGTTGCAGCTGGCAGAGCTGCTTTTAATAATAGCCTGAAGATTCTGCTCAGCGAGCGTTTGCGAGTGACGGGGGCGTGCGTTGCATTTGTGCGTGCGATCGTGCCAGCCCGCGTGCTTACTCTAGTATTCCGTGAAGTATTAGGAAACAGCGGTCGCATTGATTACTTTTATTGAGACGTCCGTGCGCGGCCGTGGCTTTCGCCGCTCCTCCGTTCGACACAGGGATCCGCCGTGACGGTATGAGTGCCTTGTTGAAGATGTCCTAGACATTTCTGCAGAGGCGCAACACCTGTTTTTTGGCAGAAAAGTTGTATCGCATATAGGCCAACTATGGACGTTTCCCCTGAAATGAGTGTTTCAAGCATTCGTTTTTGAGAATAATCGACAGAGGAGAAATGTTCTGCAGAAGCATGTAATGGTGTAAAATTGCCACGTCTCTGCATTCAGCTGTTTAACTTTGCAGACTCATTCCATTCAGCTTGTTGATGCTGTGAATATGGTGCCACTGACCAGCACTGTGTGTGTGTGTGTGTGTGTGTGTGTGTGTGTGTGTGTGTGTGTGTGTGTGTGTGTGTGTCTGAAAGAGAGAGAGGGAGAGAGAGGGAGATGGAGAGCATTTGTGAGTTTGCATAATATAATGCAATAATCTCTCATGGCAAAAGTTTCCGGATATAATTATTGAATTTTAATGCAGCATGTTTCATGGTATTGATCATGCATACATTTCCTCTAATACCACTGCAGAAATGCACCTGAAATCCACCACCCCCATTTCCATATCCTCATTGATCTCTTTGGTCATGTGGTTTTCATGTCACATTATTATTCAGCATAGGCTCCTCCCTCAGTGAGTGTACCTGTAGGCGGAGTTTGGACAGTGCGGTCGTTGATTTGTTGATTTGTTGATTTGTTGACTCGAGGTGTGTTGATTGCACCTTGCGTGTGAAATCAGGGCACACCTTCTCCCCCTCCAGCTTATAGACAGCTGGGCCCCACACCATGCAACATGCCACTGCACCAGGCATCTGTCAGCAAGAGATCATTATGAGAGAGAGAGAGAGAGAGAGAGAGAGAGAGAGAGAGAGAGAGAGAGAGAGATAGAGAGAGAGGGAGGGAGAGAGAGAGCAACAGAGAGAGGGAGGGAGAGAGAGAGCAACAGAGAGAGGGGGGGAAAGAGATATTTTTTGACATCCTATTGCAATTTTTATTGATAAAATCATGTTCAGCAGCAGACAACTGGTGCGTTTCCCCGGACAACTAGCTCAGTTAAAACCCACTCAATCTAAAAGTATGAATTAAAGGCTAGAACTGTTGGGCTGCTTTACAACCTGAAATTAAGCCATGGATAGGAGAGAGAGAGCGAGAGAGAGAGAGAGAGAGAGAGAGAGAGAGAGAGAGAGAGCGAGAGAGAGAGACAGAGAGAGAGAGAGAGAGAGAGAGAGAGAGAGAGAGAGAGAGAGAGAGACAGAGAGAGAGAGAGAGAGAGAGAGAGAGACAGAGACAGAAAGAGAAAAGGAGAGAGAGAAGGAAGGAAAGAGAGAGTGAGGTGTGACAGAGCGAGAGTGGAGGGAGGGAACGAGAGACAGAGAGAGGTGTGTGTGATAGAGAGATAAACAGAGGTGTGTGATAGAGAGATCAACAGAGGTGTGTGTTCAAGAGAGAAAAAAGAGATAGAGAAAGTGTTAAAGAGGTGTGTTTATGGATGAGAGCAATGTAGCGAGAAAGGTATGTGAGAGAGAAAGAGAGTGAGTGTGAGAGAAAGAGAGAGAGTGTGACAGGTGAGCCAGGGAGAAAGAGAGAAGGAGAAAAAAAGAGAGGATAATCTTCCATTAATAACCGAGGCATGGCACTGATGCCCAGTTAATCGCGTTGTCCACGGAGCTAGGGAGCTCAGCATGAGAGGATTCGAAGAACTGTCTACCTCTTCAGATATACACCCCCCTCCCTCCCTCCCTCCCTCCCTCCACAGCCCAAAAAACCCTCCCCCCGTTCCATCACTGCTGCTGTTTCCAGCCGTAACCTCTGTTTACATCGCCACGATATTCCAGCTCACACACATAACACTCTTTCAACACATCATTAATTCACTCTCCCTCTCTCTCTGCCCTCTCACCCTCTCTTCTCCTCTCCTCCCCGCTTTATCTATCGCTCCGTCGATGCTCTCCGCTCCGAACCGGTTCATCCGCTGGCCTTTGACCTCTGTTTCAGTAACTGGCTCGCCAACAAGCTCCCGGCTCTGTAATTGGGCCTTGATGCCGTTACTGAAAAAGGGAGCCGTGTCCAGGGACTCTCCCTGCAGGAGCCAGGCTCAGATAGTGTGGCCGCATCTGTCATACATGAATGTGATGTCATTCACCGCTAATCCATACGAACCGGGTCGGATTTAACCGCGTCGCAGCACTGAAGCGAAATGCCGCTAGGACCCAAACTGTTGCTCGCATCCTGCCTGTAAAAAGAGTCACTCTGGAACTAAGCTAGAAACCATTTATCACTAAAGAAAGCTACATATGCTGAATTCCTACCTTTTCTGGATGCCTGTGTGGTGTGCGGCTGTCCTGTAGCTGTTTAAATGGGTGAGAGCGCTGTGGGGACGGATCGTGAGGCTGAAGGAACAGAGCGTTCAACATGTACGGCACAGTACAGAACCGCAAACCTTGTCCACATTTAAATAGATACTGAGTGTCCAATAAGTACAGGGAGTGCCATGAGAAGCATTTGGTTTTGATTCTGGCTTCAGGTTTTAGGTTAAGTAGAGAATGTGTGTGTACATACAGTATATGGGCTGTCTTTTGCCATGGATTAGAAAGTATTTTTGTAACTGACAAAAATGAAACTCAGGTGGAAAATCAGAGGAAAGGAGACAGAAACGCCTTCTGCATATATCCCCTATAAGAGCAAGGAATGAAAAAAGCAAATTGCTTGTTTGTGTTGATATTGTGGTGAAGTGGGGGTGAGTTTGTCCAGCCTGCAGACAGGGCGTGTGGGTGAGTTTGTCCAGCCTGCAGACAGGGCGTGTGGGTGAGTTTGTCCAGCCTGCAGACAGGGGGTGGGGGTGAGTTTGTCCAGCCTGCAGACAGGGCGTGGGGGTGAGTTTGTACGTGGGGGGGGGGGGATTTATTCTCCTCCGGAGCCGGCCGGAGACGCGCGGAGCTCCACAGTATCCCGCCGCTACCATGGAGACGGGGGTTTGAGTGATGTAATCCAGTGGAGTGAGAACACAGAATGCCAATCATGCCACACCACTGTCCAGTGGAAGTGGGCTCCAACGTGCTGCAAAGCTGAGCTATTTGACTGGGATCCCCTGGGGACTAAAACCAACACCCCACCGGGATACCCAAACACCGCACCTGGGGAACAAAAATACCCCACCGTGGGACCAAAAACACCCCACCAGGAGACCAAAAACACCCCACCATGGGACAAAAACACCCCACCATGGGACAAAAACACCCCACCAGGGGACAAAAACACCCCACCAGGAGACCAAAAACACCCCACCATGGGACAAAAAACACCCCACCATGGGACAAAAACACCCCACCATGGGATAAAAAACACCCCACCATGGGACAAAAACACCCCACCGTGGGACTAAAAACACCCCACTGTGGGACCAAAAACACCCCACCATGGGACAAAAACACCCCACCGTGGGACAAAAATACCCCACCAAGGGACAAAAACACCCCACCATGGGACAAAAACACCCCACCATGGGACAAAAAACACCCCACCGTGGGACAAAAATACCCCACCATGGGACAAAAAAACACCACCATGGGACAAAAACACCCCACCAAGGGACCAAAAACACCCCCTGCCTTTCCTCCCTCATCATGTGTCATGCGTCACATACTATTAATAACTACTAATATTACATAATTTCATCTTAACTGTATCAGCACCTCTCGAACTAGGGACAAAATAGCAAACAATATTTACACATATTTTAAGAATTCATCTACTTTCTTAAAACACACATGCAATATGTATTATCGCTGCAATGTGTTATAAATTGTGTGCAGAAAAGTTTTGAGCCATTTCTTCCGCCATTCTTAAAAATAATATGGCCCTCAGGAAGTAGAATAACTCTGCCGTAGAGTGTACCGAGTGAGTTACTGCTGTTCAGCAGGGTTAAAAAAAAGTTTTATAAATGCAATTATAAATGCTCAATAAATTATGCAACTCCACACTGTAGGTTCTATAATAAAAAATACATGGGTGGTGGTTAGTCAACCCTAATAAATGATAATAGATATGTTATTAAGCTTGAAGTCCAGGTAGCCAGATGGAGATAAGTCCACATAAGGTCACAATATGCACTGTTGGCACGGAGCCACGTATAGCATAGCAAACAGTATTGATTGTAACCTTGAGTAGCCCCCATCCTGCTGGGCATCAGATTTATTAATATTTATTAACGTTGGGCTAGCATTAATCCCAACAATGCATTTTTAAAAGAACGCAGGATGTGCTTATCAATGTTTTATTAAGCAATGATAAGCACGCCGTATTCATGAATCTTATTAATATGTGTATAGCATACGCTCTCCATGGCCACAGCTCAAGCAGGTGTCACTTTGAATGCAGAGTTATTCCTGTGTTACCCGGGCCCCCAGTGGCCGATAGAGGGATTACGCCAGAGCCTTTTGGGCATTCATTTAGCATTTAGCGTACGATATATGAGAAAAAACAAGGGCTTTACTTGATTAAAGTGAAAAATAAAGCCAGACCTGACTTGACATTCCCAGAGCAGTGCGCGAATATGGTGCACTGGTGTACTAATGCTAATTAACAAATTAATATCCAATAACAAAAATATACATTCTAAATGCATACATAATAAGAAGGAAAACAACCTGAATTGATGCAAAAGGTGGGAGTGATATGGAGTGGGAACGGGGGGGAAACCAAGATGCAGTCTGAAGAGGTCTTCAGAGTCAAAAGACAGCCAGAGATTCCTCTGTCCTCCATTTTGGGAAGCTCACACTCTGTCAGCACTGTGGGCCAGTACAGACAGGGGACTGGGAGAAGTGACCAGGCGGGCGGGGGAAAGCAGGCCCCTCTGGGTTTCTGAACGGAGAGAACAGACTGGGAATGTGTGGAGCGCTGTAACAGGTATCAGCTGAAGTGAGATGAGGGGGGATGTGTGTATGTGTGTGTATGTGTGTATGTGTGTGGATATGTGGATGTGTGTGTATGTGTGTGTGTGTGTGGATGTGTGTGTATGTGTGTGTGTGTGTGTGTGTGTGTGTGTGTGTGTGTGTGTGTGGATGTGTGTGGATATGTGGATGTGTGTGTATGTGTGTGTGTGTGTGTGTGTATGTGTGTGTGTGTGTGTGTGGATGTGTGTGGTTGTATGTGGATGTGTATGGATATGTGGATGTGTGTGGATGTGTGGATGTGTGTGGCTGTGTGTGGATGTGTGCGGATATGTGGATGTGTGTGGATGTGTGTGGATGTGTGCAGATATGTGGATGTGTGTGGATGTGTGTGGATATGTGGATGTGTGTGGATGTGTGGATGTGTGTGGATGTGTGGATGTGTGTGGATATGTGGATGTGTGTGGATGTGTGGATGTGTGTGGTTGTGTGGATATGTATGTCTGTGTGCGGATGTGGATGTGTGGTTGTGTGGATATGTGGATGTGTGTGGATGTGTGTGGTTGTGTGTGGATGTGTGCGGATATGTGGATGTGTGTGGATGTGTGTGGATGTGTGCGGATATGTGGATGTGTGTGGATGTGTGGATGTGTGGATGTGTGGATGTGTGGATGTGTGTGGATATGTGGATGTGTGGGGTTGTGTGGATGTGTGCGGATATGTGGATGTGTGTGGATGTGTGCGGATATGTGGATGTGTGTGGATGTGTGGATGTGTGGATGTGTGTGGATGTGTGGATGTCTGTGGATATGTGGATGTGTGGGGTTGTGTGGATATGTATAGCGGTGTGCAGATGTGGATGTGTGGTGGTGTCCGTGCGCTGCCCGTGAGCAGTGGGGTTTATGAGAGCTGTAACAGGTAGCAGCTGAAGTGAGATGAGGGGATATGACATGAGCACGCTGGGGGGGATTGAAGGAGAGCCGTGCGGCTGCACGCTGTATTAGCTGCAGGGGGTTAGCGGCACAGGCAGGGAGAGGGAGAGAGTGAGTCTACAGGGTGAGTGTACAGGGCTGTGTGTACAGGGCTGTGTGGGGTAGTGTGAGTGTACAGGGCTGAGTGTACAGGGCTGTGTGGGGTAGTGTGAGTGTACAGGGCTGCACTGTGTGGGGTAGTGTGAGTGTACAGGGCTGCACTGTGTGGGGTAGTGTGAGTGTACAGGGCTGTGTGGGGTCGTGTGAGTGTACAGGGCAGCATTGTGTGGGGTAGTGTGAGTGTACAGGGCTGTGTGGGGTAGTGTGAGTGTACAGGGCTGTGTGGGGTAGTGTGAGTGTACAGGGCTGCACTGTGTGGGGTAGTGTGAGTGTACAGGGCTGCACTGTGTGGGGTAGTGTGAGTGTACAGGGCTATGTGTGGTAGTGTGAGTGTACAGGGCTGTGTGGGGTAGTGTGAGTGTACAGGGCTGTGTAGGGTAGTGTGAGTGTACAGGGCTGTGTGTGGTAGTGTGAGTGTACAGGGCTGTGTGGGGTAGTGTGAGTGTACAGGGCTGCACTGTGTGGGGTAGTGTGAGTGTACAGGGCTGTGTGGGGTAGTGTGAGTGTACAGGGCTGTGTGGGGTAGTGTGAGTGTACAGGGCTGTGTGGGGTAGTGTGAGTGTACAGGGCTGTGTGGGGTAGTGTGAGTGTACAGGGCTGTGTGGGGTAGTGTGAGTGTACAGGGCTGCACTGTGTGGGGTAGTGTGAGTGTACAGGGCTGCACTGTGTGGGGTAGTGTGAATGTACAGGGCTGTGTGGGGTAGTGTGAGTGTACAGGGCTGCACTGTGTGGGGTAGTGTGAGTGTACAGGGCTGTGTGGGGTGGCGTGAGTGTACAGGGCTGTGTGGGGTAGTGTGAGTGTACAGGGCTGCACTCTGTGGGGTAGTGTGAGTGTACAGGGCTGCACTGTGTGGGGTAGTGTGAGTGTACAGGGCTGCACTGGGAGCTGTGTGGGGTAGGGGGTGTGGAGGGAGCGGGTTCATTGCGTGTTCTATAGACGGTGGGTCTTTAGCCTGCATTGAAAGATAGTGTTGTGTTACCATACACTGCAAGACCTTATGTTCTAATTAAATACAGTTATCTGGTACTTATACTGTACAATACAATACAGTACAGTACAATAGAACTTTGCGCAATTTCAGAGCAAAAACATGATTGTGCAGGACAACATTCAGACAACACAGGTATAATAACGTATAATATAAAACGTATAACATTACGAGGAGAACAGGTCATTCAGCCAAGCAATGCTCACATTTTCTAACCACTGAAGTACAGATCTTACACCGTATCAAGCCTGGTTTTGAAAACCCCGAGCACTTCTGTCTCCCCTACACGCCCTGGCAAGCAATTCCACACAGCGCCCATTCTCAGTGTGAAAACAAACTTCCTCACGTCTTATATGTCATGCTTTATTTGTATGCGGGCTTAATGAATGCAGGTTGAGAGATTTGCTGAGTAGTGTAAAACCCACCCAACCAGGATTTGAGACAACAACCTTCTGGCTATGAGCACTGGAGATTTGTAGCTCTGTACAGTACATCACTTTCTTGGCTGTGTCTGTCATAACTGCAGAAAGTTTATGTTCTGGGGACTGTGTTCTGCGGTTGTTGTTGTTGAGCGAGAGCAGGTTGTTTATGTGGCGAACATCACCCCAGGAGCCCACGGTGCGGCATGAAAGCGGATTTTGTGAGGAGGCAGGGCCCGTTCCCGCGCTCCGGCGGTCGCAGACAGAACCCCGAGGTGCCCCCCCCGGAAGAGAGGGGGCGTCCCGCGCCGGGCCTGGCCCTGGCGGAGGTGCACAGAGGACCCCGGGTGATTCTCCGCCGCCAGGGGCGCGCGGTTCCCCCGGATTTCACAGCCGTTGCATCATCCTCTCACTTCTTCCCAGGATCGCGATTTACACCCCCTCCTCCCCTTCCCCCCCGTCCCTCCCGTTCCCACCGCCGCCCCCCGCCCCCCCTCCTCTTTCGCTCCGCGTTCTCACAGCGCGGGTAAAAAACCAGCCGAGTCTTCAACAGCAGCCGCGTCGGAGACAGCTGTGCGTATCGTTAGGCATGGCAGGGACCGGCGGATGATTCGCCGGCTTCTGGATACGAAAGCTACGTTCGTTGTTGTTATTGTTGTTGCTGTTGTTTCCGTGTGGAATGAACGACACGTTTTTATGAATGACAGGGTAATTGAGGTGAGTGGGTGGATAATTTTTTTACCCTCCGGTCCAAATGGTACACCCCAGGAAATCATCAGAACAGTTGGTGCTCAGACATCTGACAGCAACAAGTGCAAGCTTGTTAGGCACGTGCTAGAATTAACCAGTCAAAGAATGGCTCGAAATGTACAATTTTAGATGTGTGAAATAATTAAAGTGGTGCTGTAATATCCCAATCCACCGTGACAGTATGTATCTCTTGCAGAATTCTGAACAGTATTTTGATTTTGATTTCCTGTTGTGCCTCTTTGACGGATTTAGGATTATATTAATCGGAGGCTCTCTTTAGACGTGTCATGTCTGTAATGTTTGCACACATGTCCACACAGGCTGATAGTGATCCCACACTGCAGTGAATGCGGCAGACGCCATGAGCACAGATGAGACATTGCGGTCCCGAATCACCTCACATTCATGACTGACAGACTGTGGTGACTCACCTCGAGCGGTTGCAGGGAGAAAAAAAAGTGGCATGGTCAGCGATGACGCCACACACTGCAGATGCCCGTCCGTTTCATGTTTAGTGTCCTGATGCAGCCAAGGCATCTGCCACAGATCCTAAAATGGATCTCACGCATCAGCAGTTCTTCTGACTTCAAGTCTCACTGTCTGTTGTCATTCAGCATTCCGGACTGTAGTGTATGTGTTCTAGAAGGAGGACCAGGCCTATTGTGACATCAGAGTTCGAGTCTCACTGTCTGTTGTCATTCGGCATTCCAGAATGTAGTGTATGTGTTCTAGAAGGAGGACCAGGCCTATTGTGACATCAGAGTTCAAGTCTCACTGTCTGGTGTCATTCGGCATTCTGGAACGTAGTGTATGTGTTCTAGAAGGAGGACCAGGCCTATTGAGACATCAGAGACATGGACCTCTATGACGGGACTGTACTATCCCTTTACCATGCAGGGGAATAAGGCTAGCTGTCGACTATTAATAGTCGATGAAAGCAATAACCATACTGCATTCAATATCATTAAACGGGTATTCTACATTCTAAACAGCATGGATATTAGCTGCTTATGCAGAGCATTTTTTGTTCATGTATATTCAGATTAATTTACTGCTGTTGGCGAGAGCAGAAACGGGCAGGGAGATATGTTTATTTGCTCTTCAGCTGGAGCTGTGTAAGTTTCTCAGCTCTTGTTGTTTTGCGCATTTGCATGAGCTTACAGGAGTCCAGGCAGACAGGGCTAGAGTGGGGTCTGCTCTTTTCTCTGCTGGCTGGGATCCTAATGCCCACATAATGCTCTCATGCATAATTCATCAGCGTCTCTGAAGTTTGTGTTTATTTACATGCGAAAGGAAATGTGCAGGCGTCGGGCAGGCAGGGCGTCGGGGGAGAGACTATCGCTAACGGGCCGTGCAACTCAGAGGGGAGGATCGCAGAGGAAGAACTCCACATGAGTGTGTGTGTGTGTGTGTGTGTGTGACTGTGTGTGAGCGAGAGAGAGGGAGTGTGTGTGTGTGTGTGACTGTGTGTGAGTGAGAGAGAGGGAGTGTGTGTGTGTGCAAGAGAGAGAGTGTGTGTGAGTGTGTGTGTGAGAGAGAGCAAGAGAGAGTGTGTGTGTGCATGTGTGTGAACGAGAGAGTGTGTGTGTGTGCAAGAGAGAGCAAGAGAGAGTGTGTATGTGTGTGTGTGCATACATGTGAGTGTGTGTCTGTGTGCGTGATGGTGTGTGTGTGTGTGTGTGTATGTGAGCAAGAGAGAGTGTATGCATTTGTATGAGTGAGTGTGTATGTGTGTGTGTAGGTGTGAGCAAGTGTGTGTATATGTGTGTGTGTGTGTGTGTGTGTGTGTGTGATGGTAAGAGGGAAGAGAGGGCTTTAACTGACACAGGGGGAGTGTTATTAGCAGGTCCTGTTTGCTGAAGCAGAGAGTGTGGTAATGCCTGAGTTCAGAGCCCCCCCCATCCAGAAACAAGGGACCTGGGGCTCCTGCATGAGAGAAACAGAACAAAGCCAACAATGCTAACAGTGCTAACTCAAAGCTAAAACAAAGCCCGTATGAAAAGCCTGTATGAATCACACAGTTTTCATTTTCCCTCCCCATGTTGTCTGTTCTCACTCTCCTTAGCAGATGCTCTTACGCACAGCTTGCATTTCCTCTGCTCACCTCATTCACAGGGCCGGGTGTTTTACCCAAACGATCCCGCTTAAGTACCTTTCCTCAAGGGTACGATGGCGTGGCTGTGTCGCCACCAGGGAACTGAACCTGCAACCTCCGTGTGAGTTACAGCCCCGTCTCTCTGACCGCTGTACCCCGCCGCAGAGCCGGACGCGTGCCGGAGCAGCGCGGGCTTAATTACTCCCGCATCCGAAAGGTTTCCGAGCGACGGCGGGGCGCAGCCAGCATATAAAATGTGAAAAGATTCACAAAGTACCCGGCGCTCTTTCCCCCTCCGTGTCTGTGTGCCCACTGGCTTTTCTTCAGCCTCTGAAATTGTATTCTCGCTTCGACACCCAGAGAACATTTAGAGGCAGACTTGAGCCAGTAGAGCATGGCAAATAGTCTCCAGTAGGTTTAGTATCTCACTCAAGGGTACAATGGCCGTGCCACATCTGCCAACTGAGTATGCGGGAAATCTGGATGCGAGCCCGTTTCTGTAACCCACACCTCAGGGTAACGCACAGAGCAGACCTGGGTCCCCACACACACACACACACACACACACACCTATATACAACACACACACATATATACAAAACACACACACATATACAACACACACACATATATACAAAACACACACATATAGATATACAGCACACACATATACAACACACATATATGCAACACACACATATATATACAATACACACCACACACACATATATATACAACACACACATATATACAATGTACACACACAGACACACGCACACAAACACTCTCACACATACCCATATGCACACACACACATATATAACACACACATACCCATACTCACATACACACACATATACAACACACACACACATACCCATACTCACACACACACATATACACACACACCTACCCATATTCACACATATACTTATATACAACACACACACAAACCCATACTCAGAAATACACACACACACATATATATACAACACACACAGACACAGACACACACAGACACATATACAACACACATACATACCCATACTCACACATACACACAGGATATTTGAAATAACTGTAGATGAGGTAGAAGTTTCAATACACATCAAAAAATCCATGTGAACTCATTTGAGAATGCATACAAGTAAACAAAATGTAATAACTTTTCATTAAATACATTTTTAATGAATATTGTTAAAAATAGATGCTTTTCTTAAACCTAGGGGGGCTAGTCTAGGAGGTAAAAGGGTTAAAATATTTGATTAAGCACTGAAGTAATCCATCAGTCACCCCGTTTCATGTCAGAGGTGGCGTCCCTGGACCTGCTACTGTCCTCTGCTCCAGGGCCTGCTCTTCATCACGTGCATTAGTCAAACACAGGGTGCAATCACGGCGATGGTGAGAACGATGGCGATGATGATGAGGGTCGTGATGATGACGGTGCTGATGATAATGAGGATGATTACGGTAATGATGATTACGGAAAAAGGCCTTCGTTCCGAGCACAATTAGACACGCTGAGCCCAACCTGTCCTAGCGCGGGGGCTGAGCCCCTATGATGAACGGGACGATGACTCAAAGCTTTATTTTAATCTCTGCCGTAATCTTCCCACCTAAAAGCCGAGCTTTATTCATTTAAACCGTCCATTCATTTCCTGTTTTCATTCAGGCGGGGAATTACACTGTGACGGACTGCTGGAGGAGGCTCTGGTGTTCTGAAGGGCGTGGCAGTCAAGTCGCTCAAGGTGGAGACTGATTATGTAATGGAGGAGGACACATTGGTCAGGGGTTAAGGAGGAGGATGAAGAGATGGGGTTGTGTTTGGGGAGGAAGTTTTTGAGACATTTTAGGGTGGAAATAGAGTATTCAATGGAGCACAGGACAATAGTTATCCACTGTAAGACATGGATATGGAAGTATATTAGTGGCATAGGTCACTGCTAAGACATGAACTCCACAGATGTTGAGGAGATGCAGTGTCCTATAGTAATACAGTGTACTAGATAAAGAACCGGGCTTGGAACTCAAGAGGTTGCAGGTTCAAATCCAATATAGTACACAGCTATTGTATCCTTGATCAAAGAAAATCCTGGACATAAAGTCACGGGTTTAAATGCACCACCAGTTCTGCCATGTGCTCTGGACAAGGGCATCTGTAAGCAGTGGAATAAATTAGGCGCAGTATTATTCCAGCTACAAATGAAGGTCTGGTTCCAGACTGCTCATGTGATGCATAGGGAGCCTGACCTGGCCTTATTTCCAGCGTTCACTCCTGCTCTCTGTGCTGCTGAACGACCAGAAAAAAAAAACCCCACCACACGAACATTGCATCATCCACAAGTCTAAAAACAGTCTGGAGGTTTGGTAAGAAACCCATTCTGTCACCCGCACTGACACCCCGCTAAAGGCAGGAGACAGAATCCACGAGCGCTCCAGTTTCCTGTCACCCCCCGCTGCGCCGTTCGGGGTGTTGAGTGACGGCAGGCGAGCACCCCTGTGTCATCGGGGATGGAGGGGGGAGGGTGGGGGGGGGAGAGGGAGAGCTGCCAAGCCCCGTCCCGCAGTACCCCCGGTGTCACCCGGGAGGGGGGGGGAGAGGGAGAGCTGCCAAGCCCCATCCCACAGTACCCCCGGGGGGTAGCGGACGTGGGGAAGGGTGCTGGGGTGACTCTGAGGCCAGACGCTGAGACATCTCCTGATGATGGGGTGTTTTCAGGAAGACTTAAAAAAAAATGAAGATTAAAAAAAAAATGGAGCATAGAAAAAAAAAGGGAGAGATGATCACCCCGGTATAATTTTTCAAATGAATTTAGAGATCAGTGTGATTAAGACCCGGGTCCTGTGGTAATTGGGTGATTTGCAGGATAAGCAGGCTGAGTTGCAGGCTGAATTAACTCCTTAGTGTCGCTGGGAGCATTTCGTCTGGTCGGTAAATGTCATTACAGTGATGCTCCTGTTCACATCGTCTCAGGTGTGAGGCAACTCCGCAGGCCATTTTTTATTTATGAAAGTGAAAATAATAATTTCCTATTGTCAGTATACACATTCACATTTATTTTTAAGTGTACCATTACTATATTTATATTTGTTTCGTTCCCTGCATGAGTAGTATTTACTTACATTCTGACTCAGGTGGTCATTTAGGATACCCTGGCACTAGGGGGTGTCCAAAAACCCTCACACAAACCTACCTCTCTTCATCTGCCCATCAAACTATCCCCCTATATCTGGCGACAGAACCCCATTGGATCTCTGCCCGCGCTGATGGAGCTAATCACGGCCAATGAGGATTGAGAGGGTTGGGCCAGTGAGGGTTTTTTAGCATTCACTCCTTTTTTCACAGTGCAGTTTTCAATCACTATGGTAGCAAGGTATGCCGTTTGAAAGCATTACAACTCGCGGTTCTATCTGTATAACCTATTTTAAGATGCCATTACTTTAGCGACAACAGTTCCTTAGTGAGAAAAAGATCTACCATTTCCAATGAGTTTCAGCAACTGTAACTTTGTTTTCGTAATATGTAGAGTAATCTTGCCTCTTGGAAAACAACCCCCTAAGGATTTCCTTTCAGAAGAGACCAAAACGATCCAGGAATAGTAACCATTATATTTTGGGTATGCCATTTTTCAGCTTTGCAATACTTAAGGGGTTAAAAAGGTCAAACAAAATATTTAAAATCTGTTGTTGCTCATGGGACAAAATCGCATGACAAGAGGAAGTACCGAACTGTCCATCAGAAATATAACATGACAGTCAGTCCCATGTAGTCTTAGAGCTAGGTTTGACAGGGCAGCAACTCACAGTTGGAAAAAACACTGCGTTGGCATGCAAAAATAAAAGTAGGGGTTGCTGGGTGGCACATCCCAGTATGGTATTGTTCTTGCGCTGGAACGGGTCCATCGCGGCCCACCTGTTGGGTCCTGTGAAGTGCAATCTTCGGACTCATGTTTGTGGGGGTGCGATACGAGGTGATGGCAGACATCACGTAATTGGAGGACACGCTTGTTTTACTTCTCCCAAACAGACAGCGGAGGTTTCCGTAATGATCGCTAGGCATTCCGAAGGCGGAAAAGTATTTCAAAAAAAAAACAAAAAAGTGGGAGTTGCACCAATGGTAGCAAAGGTGTTTATGCTAAACCAGCTCCTCTCGCCATCAGCCATTTTAATCATGTTTTCATCGGTTGCTCCTCACTGAAAATAGGTGGTGAGAAACAATAACAATTTTTTTTTTCCACAAAGAAAAGGCAGCGTTTTCTCATGCAAATCAACAGACTAACGGAAACTGCCAACAGAGGACAGACATGTCTTAGCCACAGGTGATTGGAACGCGCAAAAACAACATTGACTTGACACATTCGCAGAATTTGTAATTATAATACTTCAGACTTCCCGTCTCACGGTACAGCAACCCAAAAAGTTATTCAGCAGCAATTTATGTAAATTCTTTCACAAGTAATTCTCATTTCCGTAGCTCTCGCCGACTAAACTTCACGTGTAACGCATTTGTTCCAGAAGCATTATTCGAAATGAAGTCTCTGCAGCGGCTCCAATTTTTCAGTTCTCATACTCGCAGCGAGAGAGATTAATTAAATTCCTGCGCATTGGCTGCCAATTTCATTCACACGTCGGTGTTTTTTGTTAAATTCTTTAGCTAATTTTGAAGCATTGTGCCTATTTACAGATGTCAGCTCCCAATTTAATCTGTCAAATCCATCAAATACACCGTTCTTCTCCTTTGTCCTTTGTGCAAAGACTGTCTCTTAGCAACAGCTCTGCTGCTACGCGAATGGAACGCTAGGTCACGTAGCCCTAATCAAATACAAAACGACTATGCAACATATTTCATCGGGAAAGAACAATTTAACTTCAAACGTAAATGAATCAGAACACATGTTGCTCCGAGCGTTTTTGTTACTTTTGCGGGGAAAATGACACACAGCAGAATCACTGCAATATTCAGCCATCCATCCATCCATCCATTATGTAACCCGCTTATTCCTGCTCACGTTCAAGGGGGGGAGTGGGGTGCTGGAGCCTATCCCAGCATGCATTGGGCAGAGGCAGGAATACAGCTTGAACAGGTCACCAATCCATCACAGCGTGGCCACTACAAAACAGAATGCCTAATATATGAGAGCATAAGAACACGTCGTGATGGCAAAAGGCCATTCAACCCTCACCACCTACATACATATTAGAGAGGATGTAGCACTGTAGCACTGCATCATGTCTGGGCTCGAACATTTCTAGGCTGTCCGTCTCTCCTACACAACCTGGCGAGGTATTGCATAATTGTTTTTTCTTTATTGTAGTATATACTAAATCTTCTAGTGTATGGTTTAGTAAATACTAATATACTATTAGTGTTCCACACAGCTGGATTACTAGCCGGACAACGGCACACTTTTAACTTCAGTCCGTGTTCCAGATTTGGGTGGGGTCCGGGTTTTACCCACCCAGAGGAGAGCAAATTTGCACCATTAACATGAGCACTAAAGGTGGAGAATGCATGTTCTGAAAGTAAAAGTCCTCCCCAGTGTTTTGTTCCAACCACCTGGATTTGCTATTTAGCGCAATTCTCCAGGCAGGAGGCAGAACTAATTGGTGATATCAGCTGACTGAGTTGATGGGTGGAAGAAACACTTTTTTTTTTGCTTTTACTTTCTGACCCCTGGACTTTCCACCTCTGGCTGTGACCTTGTTTTGTTTTCAAGGCATTACTGGAGTGAATATTATTATTATTATTATTATTATTATTATTATTATTATTATTATTATTATTTCTACTCAAAAATAAGATTATAGATGCAATGGTAGCATACTTCGTATCGGTCTTTTTCTTCTCCTCAGAGGTTTATGTATTTCTTTTCGGTGAGCATGACCTGAATCCACTCAACATTTAACTTTAACTTTGACTCACAATAAAATGCAAGAATTATTTTTTTTTACAAATAGAATGTGGTGAGCCCAAACTTGAAGTGGCAAACGGCTCACAGTTATGTATATCAGGGAGAGCTGCTCACAGTTATGTATCACAGGAAGAGCTCCTCACAGTTATGTATCACAGAAAGAGCTGCTCACAGTTATGTATATCAGGGAGAGCTGCTCACAGTTATGTATCACAGGAAGAGCTCCTCACAGTTATGTATCACAGAAAGAGCTCCTCACAGTTATGTATCACAGAAAGAGCTCCTCACAGTTATGTATCACAGAAAGAGCTCCTCACAGTTATGTATCACAGGAAGAGCTCCTCACAGTTATGTATCACAGAAAGAGCTCCTCACAGTTATGTATCACAGAAAGAGCTGCTCAGTTATTTATCACAGGAAGAGCTCCTCACAGTTATGTATCACAGAAAGAGCTGCTCACAGTTATGTATCACAGGAAGAGCTCCTCACAGTTATGTATCACAGAAAGAGCTCCTCACAGTTATGTATCACAGAAAGAGCTCCTCACAGTTATGTATCACAGAAAGAGCTGCTCAGTTATTCATCACAGGAAGAGCTCCTCACAGTTATGTATAACAGGAAGAGCTCCTCACAGTTATGTATCACAGGAAGAGCTCCTCACAGTTATGTATAACAGAAAGAGCTGCTCACTGGCGATTGGATCCAGACTTTGAGGCAGCACAGTCTCACTGTGTTACTGCATTGCTGAAACTTGTAGGCCTATCTCGAGCCTTCAGGACAGGGCTGGCGGTTTGATCTTGGTTGTGTTTTTGTCTTGGTTTTTTTGATCCTCAGGCTTAAATCAAGAGGGAGGGAGAGCAGACACGGTGAGGGAAAGAAAGAGAGAAAGAGAGGGGAGGGAGAATGGGTACAACTGTCACCTCCCAACAGACTGATTTCTGTAACGGCTGACTTTCCCTCTGTGCTTTCACCTGTCTGTCCTCTGGAGTCATCCGTAGGTTACACTAACAGAGTCTCCGCTCGTCCTTGTTACCCCGGACAGAACACTACCTCCTTGCCAGAGATGAGGACAGGCCATGTTTAAAAATTAAAATTCTGACAAAGAAAAAAAAAGAGCTGGGGTTGATCATATTTCAGAATTCACCCAGATCCTCGGACAGCATATTGGTGTAGTATTATGAATTACATTTATTATACATCTGTAGCTATTCTACCCCCTCACGTTTCTCTTTCACGTGTCAGATGAATAATTGAAATGCGCATTGCCAATTCAGTTTGTATTTTCCGAGGGGTTTTATGTATGGGAGAGCACCTTGATCAGACGGAGCATCGCGTGAAAGCCATACTCCCCCAATGACAGCTGGGACACCTACCCACAATCCTTTGCGGAGAGCGCGATTGAACGCCTCCCCGCCTCCCACCCCAGTCACACCTACGCGGGATCTCGCTGTCTTTGTTTGACACCCCACTTTGCCACTCCGTCAACACACTCCTCCTCCTGCCGTATCTTCTAGGTCCTGTCACGAGCCCCCCATGAATTTATATGAGATAAATGCTAAACTTTCTCTTGAGCAGAGGTGTCAAACCCAAGTCCTGGAGAGTTACATCGAGTGTGGAGTTTTTGTGAATTCCTTCCAATAATCAGTAGCCAATTTTGGAAGCAAGGAAAGAAGGTGTGTGGACTCTTCAGCCAATTAGTGGCACTGGGGCTCACACACACTAAACATCACCAGGACTGGGGCTGAAACACACACTAAACATCACCAGGACTGGGGCTCACACACACTAAACATCACCAGGACTGGGGCTGACACACACTAAACATCACCAGGACTGGGGCTGACAGACACACTAAACATCACCAGGACTGGGGCTCACACACACTAAACATCACCAGGACTGGGGCTGACAGACACACTAAACATCACCAGGACTGGGGCTCACACACATTAAACATCACCAGGACTGGGGCTGAAACACACACTAAACATCACCAGGACTGGGGCTGACACACACTAAACATCACCAGGACTGGGGCTGACAGACACACTAAACATCACCAGGACTGGGGCTCACACACACTAAACATCACCAGGACTGGGGCTCACACACACTAAACATCACCAGGACTGGGGCTCACACACACTAAACATCACCAGGACTGGGGCTGAAACACACACTAAACATCACCAGGACTGGGGCTCACACACACTAAACATCACCAGGACTGGGGCTCACACACACTAAACATCACCAGGACTGGGGCTCACACACACTAAACATCACCAGGACTGGGGCTCACACACACTAAACATCACCAGGACTGGGGCTCACACACACTAAACATCACCAGGACTGGGGCTGAAACACACACTAAACATCACCAGGACTGGGGCTGACACACACTAAACATCACCAGGACTGGGGCTGACAGACACACTAAACATCACCAGGACTGGGGCTCACACACACTAAACATCACCAGGACTGGGGCTGAAACACACACTAAACATCAACAGGACTGGGGCTGACAGACACACTAAACATCACCAGGACTGGGGCTCACACACATTAAACATCACCAGGACTGGGGCTGAAACACACACTAAACATCAGCAGGACTGGGGCTCACACACACTAAACATCACCAGGACTGGGGCTCACACACACTAAACATCAGCAGGACTGGGGCTCACACACACTAAACATCAGCAGGACTGGGGCTCACACACACTAAACATCAGCAGGACTGGGGCTCACACACACTAAACATCACCAGGACTGGGGCTCACACACACTAAACATCACCAGGACTGGGGCTGACACACACCAAATATCACCAGGACTGGGGTCTGAACCCCCAGCACTGAGTGAGCCTATTTATTCAGGACTGTGTGTGTAAAACTGTGACTTCTTACAGAGAGGGCAGTTAGCTAATTGTTAGTCCGTATGTGCTAAGTACCTGTCTCTAATGTGAGGTACCATACAGTGTCCAGGTCTCTCGAGGGTAAGTTCTTGTGTGTGTGTGTGTGTGTGTGTGTGTGTGTGTGTGTGTGTGTGTGTGTGTGTGCAGGCAGTCATGTATGCTAGTCTCTAGAGTGAGATCAGGTTGGGTTTTGTGTATGTATATTCTGGTCTCTCTAGAGGCAGAGAGAGCAATTCCATGGTCGGTGTGTTTTCAAGCATTTATTTCCACCAATTACACCTACTTCAGTTAGCTATTTAGCTGTATACACAAATGCTGGTTCACTCTTAAATTAGACCACAGTAACATGTTCATACTGGAACAGTCATGGGTCATAAGATCAAAACATGTAGCTGTCAACATTTTCATTTGTCTACAATGTAGGATAATAATTAAAAATACAGTTTGCATAAAAGCTGGAAACAGTCCTCCTTGCCCATCCCTGTTCTAGAGAAAGGGCTGTTGTTCTGGCCTTCAGCTTTCACACCAACACCTTTAATCAACCCAATCATATCTCTGAAAATGTTTTTCTCTGGTTTATTCTTTGTATGAACTGGAGGTGGTGTATAGCCTTAACCCTTTGAAGAGTAGTTATTTTTTTCTAAATCAGTCAGTGTTCTAGAGCTCCATTGCTTTCAATAACCAGCGGTGATTGTTACATCACATCAGCATTAGAATGTTCAGTTAAGAACATTCTAATCACATAAGTGTGATCTCACAGCTTACAGGGTTAATTAGCCCAGGGAGACAGGAATAATTGGAGGAAACAGATCCATGCATACACTGGCTCCTCCAGGAGTGGAGTTACCCACCTCAGCAGTAGAAGGGCTGCTGGTTGTCCTTCAGTGTGTGTGTGTGTGTGTGTGTGTGTGTGTGTGCTGGTCTCTCTTGCGGTTCCTTCCTTCTGCCTGGCCATTCATTATGCAGTCTCCTCGGCCCCGGTGGGAACGATTAGCCAAGAAATTCCTACGCAAATTATCACAGATTTATATGCAATTTAAGTGCCTGAGAGAGCCCTTGCGAACCCCCCATGCATACCCCCGTACGTGCCAGAACCTATTAGTCAAAGTTTTTAATCAAAGAACAAGAAATTAGCTTTTTTTTATCCCCTCGTCATGTTCAATGGAGCTTCAGCCGGGCCCCCGGATCATTCCGGAAGGCTTGGGTTTGGGAAGCAAGGTTTGTGACGCAAGCGTCTTATAAACATTGGCTTTTTACCCAGAAAAGAGCAAATGTTCTAGGAGCAGCTAAAACAGAGGAGTCCCATTTTCTGCTGAAATCCACTCCTCATGCTGAAAACTGCTGTTAGTTTCTTCGTCACGACCGGCTTCGCATGACACACACTGGCCAAATTTAATACTGTATATTTTTGGGTTGCCAGATTGTGAATAATACACACTGGCACCATGCCAGTTCTGAAAGTGCATGGGATTTTATCTGGCAACACCAGTGACTTTCTTTAAAAACAGCTTGGCAAAAAATTGACCCAATTACAGTATATGGGCTTCTAGAGTGGCAGCCAATTAAATGCAACAACCAGATGTAATGAGACATTTCAGTGACTGATCTCTGGTCATTTCTGCAGGTGTTTGACTGCATAATGTGTGCATTTTGCTTATGCGCTGTAAAGAAATATACTGTACGTTGTTTTGGTTGTACAACCCTGATGTTGCCATTCAAAAGAAAGAAGATTGGGGAGACTTGAGCACTGTACATGTTCTTTTTAGCATAAATACTTAATAAATGGTTAAATTAAAAATGAATAAACCTAGTTGGAATTCTTTGCGAGGGCCCATTAGTGTTAATGCTGTAAATGGGGAGAGCTCATTGCTAGTGGTAGATAATGGTGGCATGGTAAGGTTTCATGAAGCTAAAAACAAGCGTAGTTACTATGTATAACTGACTGGTTTTGACCAATTATTGTGCCTTGCTGTGGATAGGAGATGCAAGCCTTTTGATTCATTCAAACAGGGCAGTGAGTGACAGTAGGCTTTTATGCCCTTTGATGTAACAGAGGTAAAAAGAGAGAACCGTAAAACTGACTATTGTGATATCACAGGGAGGAGGGCCGGCCCAGATAGAAAAACAAGCCTTCATTTTAGGAATGGCTGACAAGTAATTGTCTGTGACAAGCAGAATCCCTGCCTCATTTTACTGTGACATCATTAACACTGAGTATCGTGACGTCACAGGGAGGAAGAGCCAGCCCTGATAAAAAAGGGGGCTTTCTTTGAACGAGTTTTAGGGAAGACTGATAAGATAATAGCCCGTGACAAGCAAACTCCCCACCCCATCTTACTGCGCAGGGCCCTGTCAGGAAGATAGAGACGCCACATCTAACACTGCTGGGCCTAATCTCGCCCCCTCTCCCTGTAAAATATTGAGGTGATTCACCCTCCTTTTTTAGGGGGGGAGAGATGGCGGGTGATTCGCGGTTGCCTTCCTGCGTCGGGGCTGTCAGACATTTTTCAAGCTGCTGTGTTTGTTCTTCATCTCCACGTCCCCTGCTTTATCCATTCTGCTCCCTATCATCTTTTCTCTCTCTGTTTCTGTCTCTCTGTCTCTCTCTCTCTCTCTGTTTCTCTCTCTCTCACTCTGATTCTCTGTCTCTGTCTCTCTCTCTCTCTCTCTCTCTCTCTCTCTCTCTCTCTCTTTGACTCTCTCCCTGCTTATGGGGGTGGTTTGGGTTTGTTTTCTTGTTGTTGCTGTTGTTGTTGGTTGTGTTTTTTTTGATGCCCTATAATCTCTGTCTTTGAATGTTGTCCCAATAAAGTGGTTTTAAAAACTGAAAGAATATCTCTCTCTCGCTCTTTTCTCTTTCTCCTGTGTCTAGCTGCATTATGAAAAAGCTCCTGCACATGGACTTAAAGGAACTGCCCATATCTGTATAAATAGCCGGCAATTAATTATTGAGGACCCAGGGTTGCTAATAATCCCATAGGATTGAGCCCACAATAGCACAGGAGATGGTGGAAAAGCAATTAAACAAGGTCTCTTAAATGGAAGTGAATGTGATATTGCATGCTGGGGACTGTATGTGTATGTGTATGTGTGTGTGTGTGTGTGTGTGTGTGTGTGTGTGTGCGTGTGTGTGTGTATGTGTATGTGTATGTGTATGTGTATGTATGTGTGTGTGTGTGTGTGTGTGTGTGTGTGTGTGCGTGTGTGTGTGTATGTGTGTGTATGTGTATGTATGTGTATGTGTGTGTGTGTGTGTGTGCGTGTGTGTGTGTATGTGTGTGTGTGTGTGTGTGTGTGTGTGTGTGTGCGTGTGTGTGTGTATATGTGTGTGTGCATGTGTCTGTGTGTGTGAGAGGTCCACATCCACAGCAAAACCAACACATTAACTGTCGCTGAAAACACGTGTGAAGACAGTGACAGCAAAACACTGTGGCCCAGATTCAGTTCGCATTTGCTCTTAACTTTAAACTGGATTCAATCAAAATTTGCTCTTAATTATGGACTAGATTCAATCACAATTCGTCATTAATTTTGGACTAGATTCAATAAAAAAAAAGATACTATCATTTGGTTGATCAGACCGCTAAAGACCGAGTTCATTTTGACTCAAACTATTTGAATCAAAAGCTAGTTTGTTTCCCTTTTCCCTTATACATTACTCACACTCAGCACAGTCCGTGGAGTACATACGGGTCACTGTTGAACCCAGCGGCGTCTGCGCAGAGAACGAACGCGGCGAGCGATCGAACGCGTTGGCTCGCGAGTCGGAGTTAAAGAACGAACAGCGCCGACTGAACCGGGGCGGGGCGCGTGCGTCGGAGCGGCCGGCCGCGTGGCGCGGGGGGCAGCGGTCAGGGAGAAAGCGCGGGGTGGGGAGAGGACGGGCTGGTCGCTGCACGGTCGCTAAGCTAACACAGATTTATCACCCGCCGTATTGGTCAGTCATGCATATTGGGGGGGAGCGCGACTGCGAAGGAGAGGTTGCTGTCACCTCTGATTCTCTCCTTACAAGCCTCGCGGGAGCGCTGTCGTTCGTTCGGCTTCTCGGTTCTCCGCGTCCTCCGTCCTCCCGCTCTTGGTCTTCACTGAGAATGTAAGTCTGGCAATTGCGCTTTTGCAGTTTAGCAAGTGTGGACAGATTCGCCACGGGCATTCTTCGTGTTCTATGTTCAATGTAAAACCGCTGCACAGTAAATGATGGACATTCTCCCTGCACACGACTGGCAGTCATTAGAACTTTACAAGAATTCCAAAAAGGAAGTAGAATGTCAGCGTTCAAGGCAGTCACGTGACCGCCGATGCCCCTCCTACTGAGGTCCCCTGTGTCGAAAGCAACTCGCCTTACATAAATAATGTCTTTCCTTCTAGTGCTAGTAATGTTTCTTTGCAAGTTGTTTTAAAAGTCTCACACTTGACAATGAGCTTCATGAATTGCCATTAACTAATGTAGTCGCATGAATTAATGAAAAAAGTAGTTGCATGAAAAAATGTCATTAGTTACTGCTTTTGTTAACAACTAACTGACGTATTTCTTACATGATACTTCTCAGTAGTCATTGGTTAACAACAACATTAGTTCATGCCAATTCATGGAACTTTATTGTAAAGTGTTACTGAGTGGATTTTTCGCTTTGCCCTACGGTGAACCACCCAATCAGGTGCCCATAACAGCCTAGCCGATATTAAACTGAGGCGGTGTGTGGAGGCGATATGAAATTTATATCATATTTCTCTTGGGAAGGACAGTTATTAATCACTATTATGAATGTTACCCAGCACTGTAACTGTATGATATCAATTTCACATTTTCATTAGGCCCAGAAATAGCTGTTTAATTTTTAATCAGGCATATAGTCTTATTGAATTTTTCAAAGAAATAAAAATATAATGTGTGTACGTATACGGCATGCGTGCCTTGGTCCCGGGTCCCGGTAAACTAATTGAAGATTTCTCCTCCTATTCAGAGTTGGCATTGCAGTTGGCAAAGTGGTTTATTGTTTAATCAATTGTTACCAGCTTGAAATCCGATAGTTTGAAATGGCGTGAAAAAGAAATGGCCCAGCATTGATTAAATTATCGGACACATAAGAAGGAAGAGCAGACTCCCTCTCCCTCTCCGTCTCTCTCTTTCTCTCACTCTCTCTCGCTCGTTCCCCCGCACGCGCGCCGCAGATTAGCACTCTCGTCTGACAGGGTTGTCACGGATACTAAACATTACTCCAGATTTACACAGGAGTTCCGTGCGGAGCTCTTATTATTTGTGTTTTATCATTATTTGTGTTTTTGCTTCGTTTCAATAGGCTCTCTGACAGCAACCCCATCACGAGTGTGTCAACCCATCATACATCCAATTTATTCCACTCGCGCCTATCATTGATAATGCCTAGTTATTATGCTTAGCCATACTTCATTCCTCGCAACTAATTCTGCCTTGTGTGTCGCGCTTTGTAAAGCGCGCTCATAAAATTCCAATTTGAGACGGGCATCATACAGAAGAAATATAATTATTTCACTGTGTAAAGCGTGTGTCAGTCAGTTTTATTATTCTCGATATGCATGGGTACGCATTTCCCGTGCGCGGCCCAATCGCAGCGTCTGGGTGTAGCTGCCTGTCTGATTTACACACCATGGGTTTAAGGGCTGCTTTTCAAAGGACTCTGTTGAGATGTGCACTACATTAGATGATGAAATTAACTGCTGTCCAATAAATCATAGCCTCGTCATTGCTCATATTTGTGAATGTCCGCAGAAGGGATCAGTGATATGGCTGTTCGGTAAGGAACGGGGCAAGGAGAACAATTACTTGTGTGGAACCGGATCTACTGACCAAACTCTTTAGTTTGGTTCCCAGGGGGACGCTTTAGAAGGTTGCACCCTTCAGCAGAGCGCTTAACCTGCACTGTCTGAGTGAGGATCCAGCTGGAAAGATGGGTAATATGGTAAAAAGGGAATTTTGAGCGATAAGGGTCCTGAATAAGGGTGTGCTGTCAAACCAGGCCTGACTCACGCGGGGGATGCAAGTGACAGAACACAGTGTTCAGCACTGTAGACCTACAGTACACACACACACACACACACACACACACTCACAGAGACAGACACACATGCACAGTACACACACACACACACACACACACACACACACAGACACACATACACAGACACACATACACACACACACACACAAACATGCACAGTACACACACACACACAGACACACATACACACACACACACACACAGACACACATACACACTCACACACACAATCACACTCACACACGCAATCATACTCACACTCACACACAAACACAAACACACTCTCACACACACACACAGACACACATACACACACACTCACACACACACGCAATCACACTCACACACAAACACACACTCACACTCACACACACAGTTTTTGCTAGTGACAAATCTGCCACTGTCTCCTTTCTCTCCCTCTTCCTTTCTATGTGTGTGTTTAAAGTACACATATGACCTTTTAGCCATAGTCCAGTCATAATTGCTCAGTGGGCACATCTCCCTTTCCTTGCTCTCGGACATGTAATAATTGTGGTAATCTTATGATGGTAATGGTTCATGCCATTTCCTGATGACTTGCTCTCTCTCTCTCTCTCTCTCTCTCTCTCTTTATCTCTCGCCTTCTTTCTTTCTCTCTCATCTTCTTTTTCTCTTTTTCTCTCAGGTTGTGCCTTCCTCACCTACTGCTCCAGAGAGTCAGCACTGAGAGCCCAAACTGCACTTCATGAACAGAAGACTCTGCCAGGGGTACGACACTCTCTCACACACACACACACACACACACACACACACACACACACACTCATACAACCACACACACACACACACTCACAAACATCCACACATACACACTCTCACACACACTCACACACACACACACACACTCTCACACACATACACACACACACTCACACTCTCACACACATACACACACACACACATAAACATCCACACACACACACTCACACACACACTCTCACACACATACACACACACATACACACACAATCACTCACACTCTCACACACATACACATACACACACACACACACACACACACACTCACACACATATATAAACATGCACCCACCATGATACACACGCTTATATTTGGGGAATAATGACATAATATCACCGTGTGTGTGTGTGTGCATGTGTGTGTAGGGTGAGGGGGTTTATATGTGAGATACTGTGTGTGGTGTGTGTGCGTGTGTGTGTAGGGTGAGGGGGTTTATATGTGAGATACTGTGTGCGGTGTGTGTGCGTGTGTGTGTGTGTGTGCATGTTCATATGTGAGATACCGTGTGCGGTGTGTGTGCGTGCGCATTAGATCACATCCTTTCAAACAAACAGTGTGCTGCACTGAGATGTACAAGTCTTGTTCGGTCTTCTTTTTCTTTTTTTAATGATGTCTCAAGGGGGAGCTTGATCATCACCATGGAGACCTTGAGAAAGAACCGCGGTGTGCGTGCTGTGTGAAAACACACTTTTTTAGCTTTCTTTTTTTCTCGCAAACATTTTCCAACGAAGGAGGAGGGGCACTGAAGGATCCATGCCCAGATAGAAGCAGCCAGTGCAGACAGTGAGGAGCAGGACGGCCTAGTGTCACTGCAGTCATCCATGTTTTCTAAACAGGTTGACCCCACAATTTTATTGACCCCAGAAAGTCAGTGAACCCCCAATTTAATGCTGGCTGCGTTGTTGTCAGAGCACAGCAGGGTTGAAGTGAAGGGTCGATTCCACATACACTCAGACAGCTCGGGAAATGAACTGAGAATCAAACCACAAATAGAAAAATTAGGATTTATCAAATTGATAAATGAATTAACTACCGTCTCATTTCAGTTTCATGTCCTAAATGGACTGAATTGAAATGTAATTTCAATGAAATGGGTGGCCTGTAGCGTAGTGGTTAAGGTACATGACTGGGACCCGCAAGGTCGGTGGTTTGATCCCCAGTGGAGCCACAATAGGATCCGCACAGCCGTTGAGTAAGGCCCTTAACCCTGCATTGTCTCCTGCTCAGTCTAACCAACTGTACGTCGCTCTGGATAAGAGCGTCTGCCAACTGCCATTAATGTAATGTAATGTAATGTAATGTAATTTACCCTGCATTACATTACATTACAGTAGCTGACCTGTAAAAGTCTGGAGGACGAAGGTAAAGACGTGTCTCAGTATCAGAGACCTGGCACACACACCTGCACACAGGTGTGCTCAGGAGCGCAGGTGCGGAGCTTGCGGGTTTAACGAGCGGCAGCTGTGTGGGACGACCCGCCCAAGAGCGACCCCGTCATGACCGCGACCCCGCCCCGCATCCAAACGGCCGATTAACTCCGCCCGGCCGCCTTCTCAAAGAGACCGGGGTGAGACGGAGTCAGGCGCTCACGATGTGCAGACTGAACGCGTGTCCCCTGCAGACACCGAGAGCTGGTAACTGAGCGCGCTCCAAAATAAAGGCACGGAAAGTGCCTAAAAAGGTACTGTTTGTCGCTGGGGCGGTACCCTATATTTACGTAACACTGTACCCCTATCCAGCAATATATGATTGATTTGTACCTTTTTTTGGTTTGGAAAATATATTGATTTGTGCCCAAAGAGAACATTACAGTACTTTCAGGGGGCATTTGATCCTTGAAGAGGAAAAATGTTCCTGGACTGTCACTTTATTGAGAGTGCAGACGCTGATGGCTGGTAACAGTGGAGAGAGGTCCAAATCACTAGGCCAGGTTAATACAGGTGAATGCAGTCCTGTGGATCCTAGGCGTGTCCTAGGCCCATGCTTCACTAACATCCATCCCTAGCAACATGGCCGCCAGCCCCCAGCACTGAGAGTTAGTCATACTGAAGTGCGTGATGTTGTTGGCCTTACAATGTGTGTCAGTTCCAATTTCCGGTCCCCAGGCTGAAAAGTTCCGGGACCTAGACCAGGTTAAAATCATCAAAGCTCTTCATATAATAACATATAAAACATATGCTCTGTACATCACTTATCTGTAATAGCGGGCTGTTAACCACACAAGGATTCAAGTGGAATAATTATTCACAGATTGCGTCAGATCGTTATTTGGCAGTTTGGATAAAATTGAAGATGATTGGTTGTTTTATGTGTACTGAGTGGAGCAACGGGACCCGTTCTGATCTTATAGTGTTTTATGGGCAAACTAGGAATAGACTGTAAAATTATTTACAACACTGCATCACTAGATTGTTATATCATTGCCTCAACTGATCATCACATCACTGTATTACTGTACAAATACATCTGTATACCATCATACAATTACATCACTGCGGCATTACTTAATTACATGATTGAGTCGTGACGTGATTACTTAACTGAATGGTAATGAAATCGCATCATTAGCAGACACGCATCACTGTCCAGAGACTCGGGTTCGAAACACCCCGGCAGCGCTCTTCCTCCTTGGCTTAAGACAGTCTGAGACCACATAATGCCCAGGCCCGAACGATCCATCGCATCGATCGAGTCCCTGACCCAGATTCATGGCGGAGGCTTCCAGAACTCGCCGTTACGACCATTACTGCCGATCACCTCCTGCGATCTGGGGTAAGCCTGACAAATTCCCGCTGCGGACAACCAACGGGCGGCCATTTTAGAGCGCAGCCGGGCTGTAGACCGTGAGGGAGCGCTCCCTATCAGGAGTAGATGTGCCCGGACTGTAGCGATCGATGGAATTCAGAAGGTTGATCAACCGCTATCGACCGCGACTTCCATCGACAGCCCCTTCACTCTCATCAACCAGGAGGGTTTTTAATATTTTATTTGGCTTTGATTTATTTTATATGCGAGCTATTGATCTATAATTTGCATTAACCTTTTGTACGTTTGTATGGATGGAGCGGAGGCGGACATTAAAGCTGGGTCAATGCAGTGACACCCCATCTGCACCTGATGTGGAATGCCTGAGTGATGTCACAGGTCACATGGATAGGTCTGTATTGGTTATGGAAGATGAACTGCTATAGAATGCAGAACAGGCTAAGCAATTAAACATCATTATTATTATTCATATTATTATCTAACAAGGAAAATGAATCGACAAAATGTTAATCTCACATATACAATGAAGAAATAGAGAAGCACAAGGTACCTCCGGTGAACATTTATTCCTGGGCATAGATTTAGATGCAAGCTGAGATCATTTATGCTGACAAGGATATAGGCATCTAGTTATTTTAATGCTTATGGAAAATACTATCAGCTGGGGGAAACAACAGAAGCAGAATATTTGACATATTTTATGTTACTTTGTGCAAAGGGACGTTGATAGGCCCAAATTAGGATAGAACTAGAAACAGCTGAGTCACTTACCTACTTCTGTCACCGTATGCAGTCTCACCTGATCAGAGCGTACCTGCGTCCACCTGCAATCCCAACTCTCCAAAAATCCTTATTTCTAGCTGACACCCTGAACCTACACTTTTAGAGGGGCGTCAAATATGTTTGGATTATAATAGGCCTACTATGGCATGAAAGACTTAAAATGGGTCTGAAAAATGTGAAAATCAAACAGAGAATAAAAGACTTTGCACACCAAAAGATGCCCAAATACGAATAAAGTTGTATGTTTTTAATTGAGGAAAAACAGGACAAGAAAGGGCTGTCTTATACAGTTTTTACTTAATTAAAAAGATACAGCTTCATGTTTTTTTGAGGCATGTTTTGGTGTGCAGAGCTTTTTTTGCTTTCTGGAATTATACTGGCATTTATAGTGTTAAAACTAGCAACTAAATTGTTCTAATAGGATGAATCAGAGTTCGGGTGGCTTAATAGGGAATTTAAAATGTGTTCCTCCGGTTTTCCCACCAGCGATCCGACAGGTTACTTTGTACCAGGGCGCCTGCCAGTCAAAGACGTGAAGAATATCTCTCTCATCAAAAGGAGGGTTTGGCCTTTGTAGCTTTTGTTCTACTTCTCAAACGTTCAGAGCAACAGCTGGGGTTGCCAGCAGACACGCGGGTGATAAAGAGGCGCGGCGTTTCACCCAAAACGGGCAGAGAGGCTTTTAATAACAGACGCTCGAGTCGACCTTGCGGCTAATCGCATTACGGGACGCTCCTCGGTGGAGGTTGTTTGAAAGCCGTGGGTACGGGCACCGGTCATACGCGGATCGATCGAGCAGCGTTCGTGGCGCTAAATCCACGACCACTATCCGCACTCCGCTCTCCGCAGCACCTCCAGGCCCTGCTTCAGTATCCGCCATCGGGGGAACAAAAAAACAACTGAGCTGAATTTTATTAGAATTTAATTAAAACGCACCCTGCCTTTTTATCCCTCGGTTTCTTCCGTGTAAGTTAGTCATGGTTGGTGCGTTTCCTCTCATCGCAAATCCATACGGCCCTGGGGCGAACGCAGCTCATCCAGCGGTACGAGCTAAACTGCTGGATGGCGTGTAAAATATCGAGGTGGTTCCGCCCTCTTCTTTCCTGTGGGCAGGGGGAGATGGGAGTCGATCCGCGGCCGCCTTCGTACCCGCAGGTTATCGGAGCTTTTTGATGATGCTGTGTTATCTTGTTTGGCTTTGTGTCCTGCTAGCTTACCCCAGCTTTATCGGATTTTCTATCTGTAATTTTCTGTGCTTTCTCTCTCTCTATTTCTCTCTCTCTCCCTCTCACCCCCTCTCTTTTTTTCCAGGTCTACCGCGTGCCATACTTTGATTCCACTATCATTTCCCTCTATGCTTGACATGCGTTTGTTTAAATGGCGGCACTATGACTTATTTGCCACCCGATAGACTGTGAGTAAGCACATCTAAATGGCACAGTGTCTCTTGGAGACTCGTTATGTTCTGACTATTTGCATTTTTAATACAGTGAGTCAGGGCCCGTGCTCTTCAGTGCAAAGCTACAAATCCTCAGTATCATCTCTAAATATCTCTCTCTCTCTCTCTCTCTCTCTCTCTCTCTCTCTCTCTCTCTCTCGCTCTCTCTCTCTCTCTGTCTCTCTCTCTCGCTCTCTCTCTCTCTCTCTCTCTTCAATTCAATGTTTTATTGGCAGAAAATACACAGTAAATGTAGCCAAAGAAACACGAGACTTACAAAACAGGTAGTATAACAGCACAAGTATAAAACATGAACATGGATAATTAATGCCACTACAATTAGAATTAGAAATGAGAAATTGCAATTCAAATAACATAAAATGGTATTTAAAAAATAGTGTTTTTACAGTGTAAACAAAAAAAAAAATAATTAGTACGTTTTTAGTGTTAGTGTTACTGTCTCTTTGGCTATAGCAGCAGAGATGAATTGTGCTGCAAGGGTCACACATCTCCCTTCCTCTCCGAGGAGGATGGACATTTTCTGATCATCTGGACATTTGGGCACATCTGTGCAATTTTATGGAAGAAGATTTCTCTTTTATTTCCATAATTTGTGCAGTGTAATAGAAATTGTTTCTCTGTCTCAGCCTCTCTTTGTTGACGCTGTGAGCCAACAAACGTCTCTCTTGCTCTCTCTCTCCCCCTCGTTCCCTTGCTCTCTCTCTCCCCCTCGTTCTCTTCCTCTCTGTCCCTCCCTCCCTCTCCAGTTTTGACCTCTCAGTCCACACTCGCAGGGAGAAGGGCGAGGGAGAGGGTAAGATCATTTGACAGACTCTAATTACAGACAGCTGATGTTGGATGATTCCATCGCAGCCATAAATGGGGAAGTGGTGTTATGGGTATTGTAGTTTTTCAGTGAGTGGTCTTTTACAGAGTTATAACTGGCAGCTATCACCGTGGAGGGAGCAGGTCATTCAAGTTCAACTCCACGCTGCCCTCGATCGAATAACCTCTGAGTCTCTGCCCGCTGTCGTTCCATCTGCACTTCTGCTTCTGTCCCCTCCTCCAGCTGTCCCCCTCTCTCTACGCGTCTTATTTCTTTCGTTTTTTTCACTCTCGTCGCACACGTATGTTCCACTTTTCCGTAATCATGGGAACGGAGGCGCCCGCCTCGCCTGGCTTCTTGTTTTGATCACGGAGAGAGCTCACCGCCGCTTCGCTTAAGCGCGGTTTGACCCAATTTCCAGGAAAATTAGCGGTGACTAAATAAAGACGCGCCGCTGTTCCAGGGGATGAAAGGTGGGGAAGGGGCTCTTTGAGAAAAGAGCGCTGGTTTGATGTCGGGGCGCTTTCCTCCTACGTCGGGTTCGCTGGGATCGGAGAAAGAGAGAGAGAGAGAGGGATCCGGGGGTGGAATTAGCAAGCCCTCTCCCCTGTCTTCGTGAAGGTAAACACAGGGACGGCCGTTAAAAACAATGAGACGTAGATTACGATGACAGCACCTCCAGAGGCGCCTCCCGTCAGGCCCTGAATACGCGATGGCCCAGGGGCCTCTGACTCCGGCACAGAACATTCTGGAAAAGTTCTTCCTGCGCATCAAATCTCCCAGCATGGAGAGGGGAAAAAAAACGTCCTTGCATCAGAGTGTGAATGCACTTTTAACTTATGGAAGGGAGCTCGAAATAACTTCCACCAGCCCACCTTCTTAATCCCTGTCGGATCTGGGTCTCTCGTTTTTTCCCGTTTTATTTTTTTCGTACACCGAGGCGGCGAAACGGCAGGACGTCTTCTGAGCAGTAAGTGGGCTGAGAGAGAGATCTCAGCTTCAGTTTTAGCCGAAATTTCACGCCTTTCCTCCTAAGCGTTTTCCACGGCGAATGTAACAGTACGTTTATTTTTAAAAGTATTCATCTCCCCATCTGCTACAGGCGCGGGGCCCCCGTGCGCTGTGAAGCCGCCGTTCGGGGCGGTGGAGGGGTTGCGGGTTTGAATCCCAGCTGGGACCCCCCCCCCCGCCCTCCCCCCGCGGTGCTCTGCGCCTGACACACGTCATTAACTCCCGCAGCCAGAGGGGGGCGGCGATGAGGACGCTGGGGTTGTAAAACAGACCAGAAACCACACAGATGGCCTATGGAGGTTTATTGCAGGAGCATCCTGGTATTTTACAGCTCAGAAGTCCTCAGTGTGTACAGCTCAACCAATCAGACGCTACCTGCCTGCCAATATGGAGGACGCGGCGCGATAAAAAAGAACTGCCAAGGGCCCGGGTGCCGGAATGCAATGTCACGCCATAACATTAACATTGTTCTGTTTTTATGACTTTGATCGTATTCCCATAATGTGCTCCTCTCCCTCGGTGCTGCCTCTGCCTGCATTGCTCTTTATCTCCGTGCGCTCCGTCCGTCTTCTCCCGCGCTATCGCTCTATCTGGGGTGGGCCTTCCCCCGTTCACTTCACGCTAGACTGTGAGCATCTATCAGATGCACTTATCCACAGCGACCTACACACCCTGCACTTATCCACAACAACTCACACGCCCTGCTGAAAGGAGCTGCTCAAGCTAGGTTTTCAAACAGCTGGTTGAGTAGTTAAGACCAGTTCCATACCAAAAATGATTTGACCAGCTCAAGCTATGTTTTGAAACAGCTGGTAGCTGGTTGACCAGTTCAGACCAGCTCCATACTCATCATGGTTCAACCAGCTCAAGCGATGTTTTGAAACAGCTGGTAGCTGGTAATCTCAAGATGGTCATAGCTAGAGTTTTAGAGCAGGGCAGATTTTAGCTTTTTTGTCCACAGTATCCATTTATACAGCTGGGTAGATGCTGAAGCAGGTTAAGTACCGTGCTCAAAGGTGCAACTGCAGTGTCCTGCCTGGGAATTGAACTCGTAACCTTTTCGGTTACGAGGCAAGTTCTTAAAGCATTATATTACTCTGCTGTCTGCGCATTCCGTATTCATGTAGTCTTCGGAGAGCCTCTGCCTCGGCGTTAAGCCACTGGATCGTGGCGGTGGCATTAGGGTGGTCACTGTGCCAAATTAAACGTGATTTATTGACCCAGCACTGTATCGCTACCTCAGTGCTCTGACAGAAAGAGCTGTACAATCCAACTCTAGTTCCACGTGTGACTTGGCCAAGCTGCTGTAAAAGCTTGTGAGGAAATGTGTCCTGTAGTGCGCTTTAGTCAGGGCACCCACAGTAGAAGTTGATGGGTGTTACACACTAATGTCTCCCCCCCCCCCCCCCCCTCCTTCTCCCTCCTCCTACCCCACAGTGTTGCATATGCCCGGCTCTTCACGGCTCACCTCCTTGAGGATCAGACGGTGCAGGGGACTGTGGGTAGTCTCTGTCGCCCGTGGAGACGGGTCATCTGGCAGAACAAATAGTTCCTGCTCGCAAATCACAACGGAGTCAGAACTCAGCACGGAACCAAGGCCAACAGAAGAGCGAGAGAGAGAGAGAGAGGGGGGGGGGGGTGAGAAGAGAGAGAAGAGAGAGAGGGGGGGTGAGAAGAGAGAGAAGAGAGAGAGGGGGTGGGTGAGAAGAGAAAGGGAGAGAGAAGAGAAAGGATGGATTCGATGGAATGGTGTTGCATAGGTGTGGTATCTTTCAGACAGAGCTGTATAAAAAGAATCTCCATTTGACGTTTTCATAACCGGGGTAATGCTAATATGTAACAAAGAGGCTGACTGAAAAGAAATCAGTAAGTATAAAAGAAAAAAAAAAAGCTCTAATCCTATAGAAATACTTGTATGGGTCAGGGTCTCAAAGCCGACGGTGATGGCTAATGTCTGATTGCAAGGATAATGTGACAGTGTTTTGCAGCTTTTGGTTCCATTGCTGTTGCAGGTGCCGGTGGCAGTTTAAATTCGAATAGTGCAGACACAGAGGCGTAGATAAATAGGTCTGTTTCTGAAAACGGTACCGGTCTAATAGTTACAGTCACGTGGTTTTGGAGGCCACACGGCCCAGTGAATGCAGAACAGAAGGTCTTGCGTTCGTTTATCTACTGTTGCATCATTAGGTGAAATATGTTCCTAAGTGATCAATTGGAGGTAATTAACCTCGTGATAACAGGTTATCCGGTAATGGCGTGGCGTTAACATTCATGCTTAATGCCAGCATTCCAACACTTTACAGATAATTACAGTTTTACGAGAATAGTAAATCTCATTAATGCGATATACGGATTGTAAGACATTTTATTAGCGTTTTCCGGGCGCAGCTTTAATATTAGCGTAGTTATCCACGTAATTTTAATACGCCTTAAATTTGACAGACTTCCCTGTCAGTTTCGAATCGTTTTCCGAGAGGAATGTTGGGTCAAAATGACATTCGGCCGCTTTCCTTAGTTTTTTTTATAAATTTATTTTAGAGCTACTGCACGAAGTGAGTAAATGTAATCTGTGGAGCCGGCCGCGTTGGCTCTGTCTAAGGAGAACCCTTCTAATAAGGAGTGATTTATATTCAGGTGCTGTGTGATATTATCTCACTGCCAGCAGTGCTGTGCTCCGAGGTGATTCACGGTGAGGTGAGAGGGGTGTAGGGAGTAAGTTCGGAAAATGCGTAGCTTTGGGCCATTCCTCACTTCCTGCCATGAACAGCGGCGCTTACATGACGTGTTCTTGCGGTGTCTTGGCAGTTTAAGGAATATTAATGATGTAACCCGTGGAAATGCGCGCGGCTCCACAAACACATTCAAAAACCCAAAACAATACTCACATGAGAATATTCCTCGCCCACTGTCAATATTCTAATATTAAATATTACATATTTCGATATTTCCTCGTCTTTTTTCCCCTCTGTAGGCTGCGATGTGGATTATTGAGCGGTGTTCTTCTGCAGCAGTAGAGAGCGGGTCAGGTTAATGTGATGCTGCGCTCATGTTACATGCAGGATTGAGTAAGTATGAATAAGTAAGTAGGCTATGTAGTAGTGTGCAGCAGCATGGAGTAGCTAGTGGGCTGGTATCTAGAGTAGTGGGCAGCAGTATAGATTTGTATAGAGCCACAAAGAATAGTGGGCAGAGGTTTTTAATAGTGCAGAGGTGTAAAGCAGTGTGGAATAGTAATAAACTCCAGAATTGCGTTCAGCACTGTATAGGAGAGGGGAACGGTGTGGTCTGTAGTAGTGTGGTGTATTGAGTAGCTGGCAGTGGAGTAGTCTGCTCTCTGCAGCAGAGTTGAGTTAGGTAAACATGGAGTTGCTGGGTGATATTTGAAGAGGTCAGCCATTACATTGGCAGTAGCTGCAAGTGGTATGAAGCACCAGTATTACGGGATTCTGAGTAGCTGCAGGCAGTAGCATGTAGCATGGAGTACATTTAAGATGTTGGGAAGTGAGCTGTAGCATGTAGACCATTTAGGTAGCAGTACGCAGTGGATTTCAGTCGTGTGTGTGTTTGTGTGTGTGCGTTTTTACCCAACTGTCAACAGCTAAGCCAGTTGTAAGCAAAGTAAATCAAATGGATGAATCACAGCTATATAAACCCATCATAAAAGTCCACTGGAATTTATTGACGTCTTTACTCTGCTTGATAATTGAATTTCTCTGATGGAAATTTGCCAAAAGCACAAAGCCTAGCCTTTGAATGATTCCAACAGCGGGCTTAAAACCTCAGACAACAACAGACCAGAATGAGTCCAGCAGAGGGAAATAGATTTCATTCTGTGACCTTTCTTTTCCTCCTACTCACAGGGAGAACACAAAGAAAACTTAGTAAGTCTTGGATTTATTGTATGAAGTATCAGCGGACTGGCTAGGAGGTCTGCAAGAGTTTATCTGTGGAATAATATTTCTTTAGAATCATTTTTACACCAATGGGGGATGGTCCCGGTTGTAACTAATAAACACATTTGCTGTATTACTGCTTGTACAAGCTCTTGTTATCCCTCCACAATGCTGCGGCTCACCTGTGGTTGAACCTGCCAAAATTCACCCATTCCAGGCCACTTCAACACAGCGTCCTGTCTTTTAACAGCGAGGGCACCGTACATTCCAGAACTTTCTGTTCATAATTCCACCACCGGCTGGCTTCCCCACCCCTTCCAGCTCGAGTGGCTGTGCCTTGACCAGGGTTTGAACTGGCAACCTCGTATTTGCAAGCCCCCGCTTCCCGAACCTGCTGCATACGGTGAGGTCCATAAGTATTTGGACAGCGACAAATACTTGGATGTAAATACCTTAGACCAGGGATCAGCAAATCACGGTACGGAGGTCCGAAAACTGCTGGTTTTCCGCCCTCTCTTTACCTGGGACTCGGGTATGAAGACAGTCTGGTGAAGACATCAGTAGCACTAATTGTTCATCTTATTATTTGGCCAGATTTGGATTTGAGATCCAGATTTGATGATGGCTGCCTTAAATACATTCAGGTGCAGACTGCCAGCTGCATTTGATGGTGCGTACATCCATATTGAGTGCACCGTGTAGGAGTGCACCGTGTACAACCCTTTAAAATGGTCTCACTGTCCAACAGACCTAATAGTTGCTTTGGATTCAAGTACTTTTCCGTGCTCTATTGATCTTACCTGGTGCATTTGAGTGCACACAGAGGAGTAGATGGGTAGGGTTTATACTTTTGGGATTTCATTTGTTCAAATATACCAGGTGAGCTTATTCAAATGCAGAAAAGTAGTACTATTTGAACCCAGGTCTGCTGTCCAAATACTTACGGACCCTGTAGCCGCGTTGCATTGCCGCATCTTTTGAGAGGGCTGAAATCGGCCGCAGAAGACCGGGCCGGACGACATTCCACTGTTGCGAGAAGACAGCACGTCTGCCGTTCCGCGATGCGCTACACGAATCCTTCTTCCCCCTCGCGCGGCGAAAATTAATTGGAACGCAACCGGCGGAAGACCCAGGGTGCTCCTTTTTCAGTTGTTGTTTACTTGTTTTGGCGACGCTCCTCCGTTTATTGTCCTTTCGTCTGCGGCGCTCTCGCTCTCCCCGCGTTCTCCGGGCGTCCGCCGGCGGTGCGGCTGGCTCGAGCCGCCGAAAAAACACACCGCCATCTGACCGCCCCGCCCGCCCCTGCCCGCTCTGGAATGCTGTGATTTTAATTAGACTGAAAGTTGGCCCACAGTGGGATAATGAGGCCTCCCTCCCGGCACGAGACCAGAATTGGCGGGAGCTGTCTCCCCGTCCCGCGGAGCCCGGTGCCCAGAACCCCTCCCTCCGCCGGCACCCGCGCTCGGGGAGGGGAGGGGAAGGGGGGGGGGGGGGGTTGATGCATGGCAACCGCCCCGCGGATTGGCAGGTCTCCGCTGGAGAGCGCTGTAGAACATAACGCCGTCTCGTAGCGATGCGGCGATGTGGCGGGCCGGCGGTGGAGCGCGTGGGGAGGCGGACTCGTTCGCGAGGGGCCGCGGGTTTGATTCTCTGATGAGGCACAGCCGTCGCGCCCTTGAGCAACACGTTTATCGTTTGGATGACTGAACTAGCGCGTGTCCTGCCCGGGCCCACGGCACGCCCTCTAGAGGCCCTCTGAAGAAGCGCAGGCTCCGTGCACGCTGTATAAATCAATGCCATAGAGGGCCGCACTACCATGAAAAATATTTAATTATTTATTGCAGGAATGTTTTCGGGCAAGACGCCCTTCTTCCGCCTGCCAAGGGCGTCTTGCCCGAAACTTTAGTGCAATAAATAATTAAATATTTTTCATGGTATTGCAGCCCTTTATTTCATTGACTTTATACAGGTTGTAGGCTCAGCACCAAGGTACATTTGACAATCTGAGTTGAAAGATTTTTGTTTGTTTGTTGAAATTTTCCATGCAAACTGTCCTTGAGTGAGTGAGTGAGTGAGTGAGTGAGTGACTGAGTGAGTGACTGACTGAGTGAGTGAGTGAGTGAGTGAGTGTGTGAGAGAGCGAGAGTGAGTGAGTGAGTATGTGTGCGTGTGTGTGTGTGTGAGTGAGTGAGTGAGTGAGTGAGAGAGAGAGTGAGTGAATGAGTGAATGAGTGTGTGAGTGAGTGAGTGAGTGAGTGTGTGAGTGAGTGACTGAGTGACTGAGTGTGTGAGTGAGTGAGTGAGTGAGTGTGTGACCTGAATTTGCCACTTCCTGCATGGATTAAATAAGGAAGTGGAGGTTTGTCCTCTGTTGCTGAGGGAGATCCCGGGATCAGGATGGTAATGAACAAGGTTAGCATACGCACAGGGGAACACTGATTCAGCACCGGCCTTACAAAGGCAGCCGTGTCGATGTTAAGGACCCGGAGCTAAGTATCTGGTGAATCTAAAGAAGCCTTAATGCAGCCATAAATTCATTCTGGGGTCACACAGGGGTCGTGGCTTACAGTACATTACCGCCATTTGGCAGACGCCCTTGTCCAGAGTGACTTAAAACCCAAACACGATAGATCAGTGCTAGACCGACAGCTGCACCCTGGGGGTACTGAGAGACACACAATAAAACACAGACTAAGCTCACAACTTGTCTTGTCAGTTACCCCAAGCATTAGGCTATATTTTACATGTAAAATCATTAGGTAAGCAAATCAGCAATTATGTACCATACACATTCCAGTGGTGTTTGATAACTTTTATAAATAAATTATAGTGTTTGTGTTTTGGGTCCCCTTTGTCTAATGCTACATTTAGTCTAAATCTGAAGTCTGAATCCACCCAGTGTGACACATTTGCACTAATAGAGGAAATCAGGAAGGGGAAACTGTTTCACAGCTCTGTGTAGATACAGGAATTGAGTTTGCTGAAAGTTGGGCACATCTGTCTTGTGAAAGGCAGAGTTTGAGATAACAGTTTGACACCCTGGCATAATTCTCTGCTTAGCATGCGGTAATGTGCAGGGAGACCTGAGTCATAGCACAGGGCGAGATAATCAATCTAGCAGGGCAATCTGTTATGTCCAAACAAACAGCTACCCTGGGTTTAATTTCTTGATAGGGCCAGGTGCCTGTTTGAGCGCCGCGTGCCAATGGCGGGCCGTTGCCGGGGCCGTCGCCGGGGCGGGCGGCAGGCGGCAGGCTTTCGGGAGGAGTGCTGACTCACGCGAACGTGGGACGCGTGGGAATGTTTGTACCCCGGCAGTCTGTTTGTCAACATGTCTGTCAGAGCAGTGATTAAGCAGGGAGCCTGGAGCACAGGATCAGATCCAGCTCCTCTCCACCCGAGAGAGAGGAAGAGAGAGGGAGGGAGGGAGGGAGAGAGAGAGATAGAGAGAGATAGAGAGGGAGAGATAGAGAGGGAGAAAGAGGGAGAGAGGGTGGGGGGAGAAAGAGGGAGGGGGAGAAGGAAAGAGAGCGGGGTAGAGAGGGAGAGAGAGAGGGAGGGAAGGAGAGGGAGAGAGAGGGAGAGATACAGAGACAGAAAGTGATTGAGTGAGAGGTAGAGAGTGTGATGGATAAAGAGGCAGAAACAGTGAGTAAGTGAAAGAGAGAGAGAGATTATTATTATTATTTGTGCAGTGTTACACAAAATATATACTTTGGCAATATGTATGTTACAATATGTCATGCCAGTAAGGCAAGATTGAATTGCATTGAGAGAGAGAGAGAGAGAGAGACAAAGTGAGAGAGAGAAAGCTTGAGACAGAGGCAGTGAGCGAGTGTGTGCATATGTAGATGACCAGGATTCGGGCTGCGTTTTGCTGCACCTATCCACTAAGGTAAGCTGTGCAGTGACATTAGTGTAAGCTCTAACTAGTTTTCAGAAGCTCATTTAAGCCGTTTTAGTGCACAGAGGTCCATGCTCATTTATCTTACGAGCCAGAATATTGCAGAGAACATCTGGGCCTTTCCGTGTCAAGCGCGAACGATAAATCTGTTCCAGCCAAACGGGTCTGTGTCGTCCTTTGGCATTACACTGCAGGTTCTGTGTCTCAAAACTCTCCGCTCCGTAATCGATTTCATATTTAAACAATCCCGGTGGCAATTCGCCTTATTAGCTCCCTCAATAAACCGCATTGTAAGGGAGCGTAATGTTTCATAAGTTCGAAGATCCCCCCCAATTGATTTTTCTTTCCCCGAGAGATCCCCGTCTGATTTGAGAAGGGAGAGGCAGATCCCATGAACTCAAAAAACACAAGTTTTTCGGAAATGAGAAGGCACGCGTTCGCCCGCAATTGATCTCGGCAATCGCATTCATCAGGGTGAAGATTAGGAAAAGGGAAAGGGGGGACAAAATGGCTGCTGGTTAATCTCTCAGGTGAGCTGCAGAAATCTAGGCCAGGACACAGCAGGGCCTGCCCACCTGGGCTCGGATTGGCTGAGGCAGCTGGGAAGGGAAGAGGAGGCAGAGCCTGGATGAGATATCGGTCTCTGTGACTGTGCGTCCAGTGGCAGGCCCAAAGCCAGGACCCCGAGACCCCCGGCATAAGCCTGCTTTCACACAAGCTGTACCTGGAACAGTTAGCACCTTCTGTCCCATTTGCCCTCCAAGCAATAGCAAAAATATCAATATCAATATTTGACTTGTAACTTTTTTATTACGTGGAAAGTTGAATGTTTTTTTTTTTGTTCGCTTTTTTACAGATTTCCGTGGTTTCACGACATTGTTGAAAATGTAGTTTTTTATTTATTTTGGCATACATTTCAGTTCTGTAGCATCACTAGGTGTTTCAACTGAGCCACATTTGTGTACCTGGCAGTGTAAATGTCAAGTTACGTCATATTATGCCAAACCACTTCTGATTTATACACGTTTTGCAGGAAATCACTCCCACTGGAAGTTAATTGGCTTACTGCGACCATGTTGTTTGCCATGGCAACTTTCTGTGCACAACTTTTAAAAACGAGAATCTACAGAACAAATCAATCCAAACGGCATGACAATACATCAAACGGCCATGGAGGAGATGCCATACAAACATTTTACAAAAAAATTCAAAATGGTGGGCTACCAAAATGGTGGGCTCGATTTTTCCACTGTCATTCTCAGATCTTTAATGCATCCTCTCTAGTCTCTGAGCTGACAGCTTGTTTTGTGCCAGCTTCTTTTTTCACCTTTTGCTGGCACTGAAGTAAAAGATAAAAAGGTACCTTAATCAGACCCCTCGGGTCACCTGTATGAGAAACCTGTAAAGAAGATGCCTTCAGTGCTGGGTATATGTTTATGTCCGATGTCATTCACTAATACGGCTCCATGAGCCAGAATATAAACAGTGGAGTGGCAGGAACACAGAGGGGGGTTACTCTTCACCTGTGCCGAAAAGTAAAGTAAATATCACCCGCTGTTTCTGTCCCACTGTGAAAATAAACTCCACTGGAGTCCAGGGAACACGGGGAGTGGGGTGGGGTGGGGTGGGGGGGGGTTTGAGGAGGAGCAGCAGGAGGCAGCAAATAGATGTGGAGCATATGCTTTATAACCGCTCAGAGATAACGTGTGTACAAGCAGGAAAACACACACACACACACACACACACACATACAAACACACACTCATAGAAATTCAGACAAATAAACACACCGACCCATTTAAGCACACACAAATACACACATACACACTCATAGATGTACACACACAAAAACACATCAACACACACAGAGACAGGGGAAAGACAGCAACTTTTACAGCATGTTTCAGGCTGTACCACACTTGTACTGCTATGGCTGCTGTTGTGATGAGGAAGGACATCTGCGCAGGAATGCGCATGAAGACACGACTGCGCAGCTCAGCTGCAGAGTTAAAGGAACGGGCAGGTTATGTGTGTTCTCCCAAACTGAGAATGTTGCAACAGGGACAGGTTATGTGTGTTCTCCCAAACTGAGAATGTTGCAACAGGGGCAGGTTATGTGTGTTCTCCCAAACTGAGAACGTTGCTACAGGATGGGACAGGTCTTTAGGTTCAGTGGTTCATCTTCACCTTATCTATGCCCAGTGTGTGGGCACCCAGCAAGGAGAGCTATCACTGGAACACAAAGACAAGCTAAAGACAACAAGAGTTCCCTTTAAATGACTGAAGGTCATTTTTTTGGTATAAGGTTCCAGCCGGGGGTGGCCAGAGGTTTTTGGGTTTTGGAGAGTATTCACCCGGAGGAGGGTGGAGGGAAGATTTGAGGTTTTGGATAGTGTTCAGTGTGAGGGAGGGTTTTGGGTTTGGGAGAGTGTTCAGTGTGAGGAGGGTAGAGAGGTTTGGGAGAGTGTTCAGTTTGAGCAGGGTAGAGAGGTTTGGGAGAGTGTTCAGTGTGAGGAGGGTAGAGAGGTTTGGAAGAGTGTTCAGTGTGAGGAGGGTAGAGAGGTTTGGGAGAGTGTTCAGTGTGAGGAGGGTAGAGAGGTTTGGGAGTGTTCAGTGTGAGGAGGGTAGAGAGGTTTGGGAGAGTGTTCAGTGTGAGGAGGGAAGAGAGGTTTGGGAGAGTGTTCAGTGTGAGGAGGGTAGAGAGGTTTGGAAGAGTGTTCAGTGTGAGCAGGGTGGAGAGGTTTTGGCAACAGGGCCTGGCAGTGTTCAGTCTGAGGGAGGGTTTTGGGTTTTGGAGAGTGTTCAGGGCTGATTCCCCTTCTCTCTTCCTCCTGGATTTAATCAGCCATGGTGTGAAGTGTGTGATTCTATGATCGGAGAGATGGAGGGAGGGAAGAGGGTGGCGGAGGGGAGGAAGGGATGAAGAGTGGGGGAAGAGTGGAGAGAGGGATGGAGAGGGGGCATGGCTTTTCTGGGTCTGTGCTTGGGGTAGCTGTTGGACTCTCGACATGGGGACAAATCTATCCCAGAATGCATCTGTCTGACCAGTGTGTGTGTCTACCAGTGTGAGTGGAGGGTGTGTGTATATGTGTTGGAGTAGGTTTGTGCATGTGTGTGTGTGTGTGTATGTGGGGGGCAGGAGGTGTGTCTAGATGTGGGAGTATGTGTGTGGGAGTAGGCACGTGAGTGTATGTGCGTGTGTGTTTGTGGGAGTAGGTATGTGTGTGTGTGTGTGTGTGTGTGGGGCGGAGGTGTGTCTGTGTGTATGGCGGTGATGTAATCATGGTACATTCGACCCCTTTGAACTCTGTCTCATTTTTCAAACGCTCTCATTTTTCTCCTCTCTCCTTCCCTCTCTCCTTCCCTCGTTCTCTAACCCCTCCCCAGCCCGCGGAGGCTGTGGTCTGTTTGTTTTATACCCTGATCTCACTGATCAGCCCTGGATTCATCAGTCATCTCTCCTTCTGCACTTTATATGCCACGGACAGCACTTTCACTGCACATATAATGCTGTATATCCAACGCACACATGACCTACACATAACCCACACATGCTTTGACAACACTTGCAAATAAAACATATTTCAATTTAACACTTTGAGCACTTGCTGATGTGAAAGGCTCATTTTTTCATGTCCGCCCTCTCTCTCTCCCTTTCTCTCTCTCTCTTTTTCCCTCCCTGCAGATGAACAGACCGATCCAAGTGAAGCCAGCGGACAGTGAGAGTAGAGGAGGTAGTGCTCTAATTTACCCTGTTTTACCCCCCACCTTTCTACACACACACATACTCACACAAACACATACACACACACACACAGACACACACACACACACACACACAAATACACACACAAACACATACACACACACACACACACATACATATATACTCACACACACACACACACACACACACAAATACACACACAAACACACACACACAAATACACACACACACAAAGACACACACACACAGACACACACACAAATACACACACACACAGGCACACACACAAATACACACACAGACACACACACAAATACACACACACACACAGACACACACACAAATACACACACACATACACTCACGCACAGACACACACGCAACGCACATGCACACAGACACACACACACACACACAGACACACACACACCACATACACACACACAGACACACACACATACAGACACACACATACACACACACACACAGACAGACACACACACACACACACACACACATACAGACACACACATGCACACACATACACACACACACAGACACACACATACACACACTCCGTCACACACACAGACACAGACACACACACAGACACACACACACAGACACAGACACACACATACACACACACAGACACACACACACACACATACACACACACAGACAGACACACACACACACAGACACACTCTCACACACACACACACACAGACACACACGCAGACACACACACACACAGAGACAAACACACAGATATACACCACACACACACACACACACACACACACACACACCCATGCAGCAGCACTCAGGTCCTGTACCGGCTCCAGGGGGTGAGATATAAAACCTGTACACACCTGTCACTGCGGCTCCCCCCCACCCCTGCCCTGATAGGTCACTACTCTACATCCAGTTCAATTAACCAATAGACAGCGAGAGGGTCAGAATGATAGAAAGTGATGGACAGATTGAGGGAGAGATTAATATTGTCATGTATAATTGTTGTTAGGTTTGCTGTGGGTGTTTTTAGTGATAGTATGCTTCATATCTACATATTTCATGTATGGTGTATATGAGTGCTTCTTGGCTTTTTCAGAGGCTGCAAATAGAACAGCCACCCAATTGAGTCTGAGAGAGAGGGAGAGAGACAGAGAGAGAGACAAAGACAGGGAGAGAAAGAGGAAAGTAGTCTGAAAAGTAGCAGCGGTGTAGAAGAAGGAACTCGAGCGAAGCGACAGATGAACGCGGACGCCGAATCGCACCGCTGTCGCCTGGAAACCCCGCTCTGCGTCACTAACACCCCGCACCCCCCCCCCCCCCACGCTGCGGCCCACGCCCCTCAGGTCCTCCCAGGGCAGGCGCGTTAGCGCAGGGCTAGCACGGCTGTGCCCCCCTCCTGCCTGGGAGCTGAACTGGCAACCCCCCTGGCTGCGAGCCCAGCCTCTTAATCACCAGGCTGCACTCCGAGACCGGGACCGGGGGAGAAAGTGTCTCCGCGCAGAGCACTGTGGGGAGTCTCAGCCGCGCCGCTCGGAGAATAAACATCCCTCTTTAGCGCTAATTCTTCCTCCGCCATTTATTACTCCCACAAAATGAACTCCGAGGGCCCAGGGTAGCAGCCAATTAGGAAGCTCCCGGGGGTCAGGAGGGCAGGAGGGGGCGGAACGAGGCTCGAGGGGGGGAGTCCCGGCGCAGGTGCCGAGGGGGAGGAGTTTGGGCGTTTGGGCGTTTGGCGCTGGCTGTGTGGGAGGCTCTTGCCGGCGGTTTGCATCATGCGGTGCAGGTCCGGGCTCAGAGAGGCTCTAATGGCTGCTGCTGACTGACAGGCCCTGGGCCTTAAAGCAGCCTGATGTCACCACCACTGCTGGAGCCACGTCACACGGGCCTGACTGTCCATGCGCCTCAGCCCTTCAGCTCTGCACCTCCACACACACACACACACACACACACACACATATACACACACATACACATGCACACACACACACACACACATACACATACACACACACACACACACACTCACACCACACACACACACTCACACACACACACACACAC
>NC_083770.1:15632252-15647252 GCF_963514075.1 Conger conger | reverse complement strand
CAGCAGTATGCAGGTCTGTCACACAGCGTGTGTGTGTGTGTGTGCCTGAGAGTGTGTGTGTGTGTGTGTGTGTGTGTGTGTGCCTCAGAGTGTGTGTGCATACATGTGCGATGTGCATGTGAATTTGTGTGTGAATGCGATGCGTGCAGGTGCATTGCAGTGTGTGTGTAAGTTCCTGTTTCTGCAGCCATTTTACTGCTTTTATTTGTGAGTGGCTGCTTGTGTTCGGGTGTCAGGGGGGTTCATTAATGCGCGTGAAAAATCACTGCGGTGGATCTGATGCACTGCCTGTGTGTGTGTGTGTCTGTGTGTGTGTTTGTGTGTGTCTGTGTGTGTGTGTGTGTGTGTGTGTGTCAGCAGCCTATCCCACTGCATATGGACAGATCAGCCAGACTTTTGCCCAGCCACCTCCCATCATCGCCCAGGCAACAGAGAGAAGGTGAGACTGAACACACATGTACACACTCACACACACACACTCTCTCACACTCTCTCTCTCTCTCTCTCTCTCACACACACACACACACACACACACACACTCTCTCTCACACACACACACACACTCACACACACTCTTCATACTCTCACACACACACACACTTACACACACACTCACACTCATACACATATACACACATATTATCTGGTTTTCTTCCGTGTCAAGACAATTCAGGTTTTTTTTTTTAAGGCTGAAGGGCATGGCCATGGGGCTGAGTTTATTTTTTGTCTTTTCCTGTCCTCCATTCCCTTCTTCTTTCCCTCCTTTTCTATTTATCACCTTGTTTCCTTTCTTCCTTCTCTTTATTCATACACCGTCCCCTTTAATATTTGTATATCTCATTTTTCTTTGTGCCTGTCTCTCTATTCCCCGTAACCGTAACCATCTCTCCATCATAAACTCCTCTGTAATCTTCTCTTCCGCAATGCTCCTTTATTCCCCTAATATCTCCTCTTTCTTTCCCCTCTCACTCTGTCTTTATACCTCCTTTCTGTTTTACATCTCGTAACATACATAATGACCAGAACAGCCTTTCAGCCCAGCAACGCTCGCCTTTCCCTCCCACTGACGTGTTCCTAACGCTTAGTTAAACCTAACAGCAAGATAGCATCTCGCACCATATCCAGCCTGTTCTTCAAAACAACCGGTGTTTCTGCCTCCACCACATGACCTGGCGAGCTATTCCACGCAGTGAAAATACTTCCTCATGTCTGCGTGGAATTTATCCTTCGCTAATCTCCGTTTATGCCCTCTTATCCTCTGTCTCTTCCCCCGATACCCCTCACCCCTCTCTCTCTCTCTCTCCGTTTCTCCCTCCATCTCTCCCCAGGGCCGGAGGGGTGTAACCTGTTCATCTACCACCTCCCTCAGGAGTTTGGAGACGGCGAGCTCATGCAGTCCTTCCTGCCATTCGGTAATGTCATCTCCTCCAAAGTGTTTGTGGATCGGGCGACAAACCAAAGTAAATGCTTTGGTGGGTAAAAACCATAAAACCCAAATTATTATGATTATTATTACTATTCTTATTATTATTATTATTATTATTATTATTATTATTATTTTGTCTTCAGTCTAGCAGAGTTGTAATGAAAGGCAAGGGTCTATTCTAGGGGAACTAGCACCAAAATGTGCAGAAAGCAGGAAAGTAAAAATATGAATTGTAGATGACATGTCAGGATAGGAATAGCAGTAAAGATGAGTGTCTCTTGAAGCCCTTTTTTAATGCTAACCTCTACTTTTGTGCAGGGCGCTGCATGGTTGATTTTTACGATCGGATGAAGAGTTTTAATGTGCCTCTTAATCTTACACTTTCTTTTAGGAATCACCGGACCTACATTTCATTATATCAGCCTAATAACGCTGTAATTACACTGTAATTACCATTGAACATTGTGACAACTGCGATTGCTCCTCAGTCCATTGAGTCAGTCTAATAGCTATGTAATAGCACTGTAATTGCAGCGATGATTACCGCGAGTCCATTTAGCGTGTATTTTATGACTAAATTTGTGCTAATAACCACGTTAGCGCATTGTTATTAAAATTGACCATTGTTACAACAGCAGTCGTTTCTCTACACGTACCTGCTATTGTGGTTTCCACCTCCTGAGTGGTGGCACGGTTCTGCACCGTAATTACACAAACTGTACAGCAGTACTCAGGGAGAGAGAGAGGGAGGGAGGGAGAGAGAGAGAGAGAGAGAGAGAGAGAGAGAGAGAGAGAGAGAGAGAGGGAGAGAGAGAGAGCGAAAGAGACAGAGACAGAGGGAAAGAGAGAGAGTGAGCAAGAAAGAGAGAGAGAGTGAGAGAGAGAGAGACAGAGGGAAAAGGGAGAGGGAGAGAGAGAGAAAGCGAGAGAGAGAGGGAGAGAGAGACAGAGGGAAAGAGAGAGCGAGAAAGAGAGAGAGAGTGAGAGAGACAGAGGGAAAGAGAGAGAGGGAGAGAGAGAGTGAGAGAGAAAGAAACAGAGGGAAAGAGAGAGGGAGAGAGAGAGACATAGGGAAAGAGAGAGGGAGAGAGAGACAGAGGGAAAGAGAGAGGGAGAGGGAGAGACAGAGAGAAAGAGAGAGACAGGGAAAGAGAGAGAGAGGGAGAGAGAGAGAACTGAAGCGGAGATTGCATAACCACGGAAGAGTAATCACTAGGATGTCACGGCAGCAGCTGAAACTCTGGACGAATCGTCTCTCGGGTCCCGCGAATGGATTTGCATAAATTAGCGCCTCCGTTGGTAGCGGGGGGGGGCAGAGCTGTCGGCGGCTGTCACTCTGACATGTGTTAGGCGTCGGCGCGTCTCCGCGACGCGGCGGCCTTCTCGCGGGCCGGGCCATGAGGACGCAGACTCGCCGCATTAAAGACGCCGTTGAGTTTTAGCACGTCAATTAGCTCAAAACAATCACCCGACACGCCTCATGAGGCGATTAAACAGCCGTGTGCGGCTCACAAACGCCCGCTGACAGACGGTCCGTCAGGGCAGACTGTAGACGTGTCTTCTAGAGGGGTAGCTGCATTCTCCCTAAATACGACATGTAAATGGCGGTGGTCGGGCCAATAGGGATGGTCTTTGTGCTGGGCCTTCCCACTTCTGTTCTGTGATGTCATAAGAAGGGCATGGTCCACAGAGTCATGAGTGGCATGTGTACGGCTGGTTGGTTTGATACGTCTTGGTCTGTGTTGTTGTGCCTGTGTCTAATAAGTACATTTTACAGCTCAGTGTTATTAGCAGTCTGTTTATTAATATCGCAAATATGACAATGTCTGCTTCTTTCCTGTTTCTCTGGCATTCTCTGTCACCCATACCCCTCCCTCCTGTTTCCCTCTCCTTCCCTGTCTCTCCACCTCCCTCTCTCTTCGTTTGCCAAATCAACATCGGCTGATCACACAATGGACACGCCTCCCCATGCCCCCTGCCACTGTCTGGCCACACCCCTGCTCATCCTGGCCACACCCCCTGATCGTTCCTTGCCACTCCCCCTGCTCGTTCCTGGCCACACCCCCTGATCGTTCCTTGCCACGCCCACTGCTCGTTCCTGGCCACGCCCCCTGCTCATTCCTGGCCACACCCCCTGATCGTTCCTGGCCACGCCCCCTGCTCATTCCTGGCCACGCCCCCTGCTCGTCCTGGCCACGCCCACTGCTCGTTCCTGGCCACGCCCCCTGCTCATTCATGGCCACACCCCCTGCTCGTTCCTGGCCACGCCCCCTGCTCATTCATGGCCAACACCCCCTAATCGTTCCTTGTCACGCCCACTGCTCGTTCCTGGCCACACCCCCTGCCCCGTTCCTGGCCACACCCCCTGCCCATTCCTGGCCACGCCCCCAGCACATTCCTGCCCACGCCCCCTGCTCGTTCTTGGCCACGCCCCCTGCTCGTTCCTGGCCACGCCCCCTGCTCGTTCCTGGCCACGCCCCGTGTCCATGCAGGCTTCGTGAGCTTCGATAACCCCGCCAGCGCGCAGGCGGCCATCCAGTCCATGAACGGCTTCCAGATCGGCATGAAGCGGCTCAAAGTGCAGCTGAAGAGGCCCAAGGACGCCAACCGCCCTACTAGCCCCCGCCCACAACCACCGCCGGGCTGGGGGGGCGACCAATGGTGGAGCACAATGGGGCTGACAGGTGAGGTACAACTTTGAAGGAAAGATATGGAGAAATTAAACAAATCTGTTTTACAGTGGGACTGTTGCGATGGCTAGTTCACAGTCTGGGGTTTGAACTCTGATGTGTGCCCTCTTTTCTCTGGCAGGTTGAAATGCATGTTGTTTCACTGGGAAACTAAAAACGAAACAAATAAAAAGAACACATTTGGACATATTGAATACTGCGATACAGGAGCAACGATGGCTGCAACTGGCCTGAAATGATCAAATCTACCATCCCTGCTGGACACAGACAACACATAATAACCAAGATGGACACCGTGCAGGGGTGCCTCCGTGGGTAACTGCGGGGTCCGCCCTCAAACCTGTCCACCAATCAGATCTCTCCAAAAACCATCTCCTACCAGGACAATGCACATCTGAAGTCTGCAGTACAAACAAAACAGAAGCAAATAAGAGCAGCATGGAGCGGACAGACACAACAGAACCAGTCCAGACCAAACGAAAACAACAACCAGACAAAACAAAAGAGAAAAGCTCCACAGAGGAAACATAGGTTTTATGCATTTAAAAAAAGGACTTTTTTTTGGAAATGTAAACAGAAAGAACTGTGTTTTTTTTCTTTTTTTTTTCTTCCTAGACTGGAAAGTTATCTTTTTTCAGAGGCGTACACTTTTATCAGGTCGCAGAGACCCGGATCAGCCATCTTTACTTGGAGTGCCTCTCCGTTTCCATGGGACGTTGTTACCATGTTGACTCTTAGCAACAGTCTCCATGGAGTCTTATTCGTCATTCCTTAGCTATTATTGGGACCAAAGGACCGAGCATTTTTATCACTTAAAGACTTAAAGACTTGCGGCTACAGCTCAGTCGGACCATTCCGTTTCTCCTGCCGCTTACGAATAAACGGCTTCGACGACTAAAAAAAAAAATACAAAAAAAAAAAAGAAGAAAAAATATTGTAAAGTTATTATATTGCTGATATGCTTTTTAAAATAAGAACTTGTTCCCTGTTTGATACTTGCAGCTGCTGTACAAGAGGCCAGAGTCGTTCACAAAAGCTTGTCCGCAGTTACAGCTCGATGTCACTCCTAGATTCAGATATCGCCCGCCGTCCCTTTTTATTTCCGAGGATTAAAACAGGTGGGGAGGCTGTGGTTTTCAGTACAGCAGCCACGTGTTTGATAACCTTTAACCCGACAACCATATAAACATCATATCACGTCGACAAGGACAAAAACACAAAAAAACCTTTATATCAACATATGTACAGCAGAACCATACAGGACCTGCAAAAAAAAATACTTCTGTGTATACGAATACATATATTACCCATGCACTTATATGTATATATGCATATGTTTTACACGTGTGTGTGTACATAGAATGGCTATTGAACCTAATATATAGATCTGTAATTTTTTTTGTAGATTTTAGCTGGAATTTTAAACAGTTCTGCTGAGCTGCTAGGATAAAACCGGGAAGATCTGCAATACTGGCAGCTGACAAACTACAGGCATTCTGCTCTTTGCTGGAACGATGTGCTGACTCAGTTGCACATGTACATTTATATGTGCGTCTATGTGTATCTGTAAATATGCTTATGTCATTTGAAACAACAGAACGTTTTCAGAGATGAGTTTCAAAGAAAAAAACAGGTTGTGTGTTCTCTCCTTTCCTCCTCCTCTCTCTGACGATATTTAGGGCTTCTCCTTTCTTTCATTATCCTGCACCCACTAGCATGCACGCACTCACACATACACACACATACATACACACACACACATACACATACACACACACACACACACATACACACACACACACACACACACACACACACACACACACACACACACGCGCGTGGGGCGACATGGCTCAGGCAGTCGTCTGGCAGTCGGAGGGTTGCCGGTTCAATCCTCCGCCCGGGCTGTGTCGAAGTGTCCCTGAGCAAGACACCTAACCCCCAAATGCTCCTGACGAGCTGGTCGGTGCCTTGCATGGCAGCCAATCGCCGTCGGTGTGTGAGTGTGTATGAATGGGTGAATGAGAAGCATCAATTGTATAGCGCTTTGGATAAAGGCGCTATATAAATGCCAACCATTTACCATTTACACACACACATACACATGCACACATAGATACACACATACATACACTCACACATACACACACATAAATACAAACACACATGTACCTGCATTCAAAAGCCTGCACATACATTTTTCACACACACACACACACACACACACACAAACACTCACACATACAGGTCCACGCACTCACACTCACACATACAGGTCCACACATGCACACACGCGCGCGCACACACACACACACATACACACACAGTGACCATGCTGAATGAAAAGGACCTTTCTCAGGGGCACTGTAACCTTAACCCTTAGAAAGGTTTTTTTGGGAGTGTCCTTGTTACGTGCGTTCAATAAAATGCCTTCCAGTTTTCAGTGGCCTTGAAATCCATCTCAAGGTGTAAATTAGACCTGCACATTAATATCACAATTAAGATAAAGGACTTAGCCGTTTTCAGAATAAGATTAGATGGGTGTCCTTCATAATGTTTTTATGAACTCGTCATATCCTAACACCGCATCTGGATACCGACTAGTGTATTTACAGTGCGCGTACGGAAGTGCAATACTGCCACCTACAGGAGACCAGAGCTCATTGTTGATTCCCAGTCATATGCGACAATTTGAGCTGTTTCCTGATTTTGTCGGATGAACAAGATAACTCCACAGCCATTTGGTAGAATTTCACTTTTGTTCTTCAAAGGGTAATAGCATCCTGTGAATTCAGGACCTGTAGCACAGACTTCTGGAATTAAGCCAGTGAATGAAAGTCATCACTCCATATCGATGACACCATCCTGCACAATAACAAGTGTAACTTCAAGCGAGACCGAATATTCATTGTCGGTTAATACCAACACTGTTAACAGTCTCCTGCTCCTGTTTCCACATACTGCACTGTATACACTCAAAGGCTCAAAGGAAATACTGTATTTTTAAATAGTTTTGTAAGGTTTTTTTCTACAGAACTTACATTACATTACAGTCATTTAGCAGATGCTGTTATCCAGAGTGACGTACAATAAGGAGCAGATCAGAACCAGGGACAAGCACGCTGAAAACCCAAGAGGAAAGTACGGTTCTAAAGTCCTAGAGTGATCACATAGATAAAAATGTGAACCCTTGTAGAATAATCAGATAGCTATCAAAGCAGCAATAACATGGTTGGCAGCTAGAACACCTTGAATACTAAAATAATTAAATGAAAATTCAATTATTACATATAGTATACACATACATGGCTAATTATTACAGAACTTTCGGTTCAAGAAAAAGATCCCAGTTTTAAGGAACTGTATGTATGTAAATGGTGCACATTTATAAGGCTGTAAAATGGGTGTGCGTGTTTGCTCCCTCACTCGAGTGTGGGGGGTGGGGGGTCGGGTGAGGCACCTGCGCAGGAAGTGACCTGTAGGGGCAGGAAATGATTAGCTACCTGCTGTTCACACGCTTTTCCTGTAATTGCGACTAATTTCTCTCCTGCTCAAAACTCATATCAACCCCCAGCCCCAACCCCAAGGGCCTTTCCCTCCACCATCAATCAGGACACGCTAAATTATTCACCGACACTTCCTCAAACACCACTTCTTCAGGGAGCAAGCAAATCTTTAAACACCTCTAATTCCAGGAAGTTACAACAGAGAGGCACATTAATCAACTGTGGGGGTGAGGTACGGCCGTTGTGACCTGCAGTCAACCCCAATGCAAAAAGGTATACACTCAGAGAGCACTTTATTGGGTATTTATTAGACTAATATTTTAGACTTATTGGTGTTCTGCTGCTGTAGCCTGTCCACTTAGAGGTTTGACGCATTCAGAGATGCTCTTCCGCATAACACTGTTGTAATGTGTGGTTATTTGTGTTACTGTCACCTTCCAGGGTCACAACTGATAGTAGCTGTTAATACACCACCAGTTAGAGGACGTGCCTACATAAACCTACAACATAAACTGAAGTTCCATAGCAGGGACAATAGGGAGAGAATGAGAATGTATGAGGATTGAGATTTAGATGTAGAATAAATATGAAAATCGGTTTCAGAATTGGCCATTGGCCAATTGGCCGTGGGACTTCAAATAATGACATGACCCAGGTATGATTAAGCAGGTATCTCAACTTGTTTCTGGAAAGTTCCTAGGCAGTGTGAAGGCTCCCAGCTCAGCAGTCTCCACAAACGTGCGGGACTTCTTTCAGAAAGCGAATGAAAGAGATCTACTGTGCTTTTTTCCCGGTTTGTGTCCCCTCAGAGCAGCCACACAGCATGCGGAAACAGCCTTTAGTCAAAAGCAACACCTCATGTGAAGAACGGTTAGCATAAACTCGGCAACACATGCACAGCAAACACACTCCGGGCGTTAGCATAAACTGTATTACACATGCACAACAAACACTCTGGTGTTAGCATAAACAGTGCAACATATACACAGCAAACGCACTCTGGCCGTTAGCATAAACTGTACTACACATGCACAACAAACACTCTGGTGTTAGCATAAACAGTGCAACATATACACAGCAAACGCACACTGGCCGTTAGCATAAACTGTACTACACATGCACAACAAACACTCTGGTGTTAGCTTAAACAGTGCAACATATACACAGCAAACTCACTCTGGCCGTAGCATAAACAGTGCAACATATACACAGCAAACACACTCTGGCCGTTAGCATAAACAGTGCAACACATACACAGCAAACACACTCTGGCCGTTAGCATAACAGTGCAACATATACACAGCAAACACACTCTGGCCGTTAGCATAAACAGTGCAACATATACACAGCAAACACACACTGGCCATTAGCATAAATAGTGCAACATATACACAGCAAACACACTCTGGCCATTAGCATAAACAGTGCAACATATACACAGCAAACACACTCTGGCTATTAGCATAAACAGTGCAACATATACACAGCAAACACACTCTGGCCGTTAGCATAAACAGTGCAACACATACACAGCAAACACACTCTGGCTATTAGCATAAACAGTGCAACATATACACAGCAAACACACACTGGCCGTTAGCATAAACAGTGCAACACATACACAGCAAACACACTCTGGCCGTTAGCATAAACAGCGCAACACAAACAGTGTAAACACACTCTGGCCGTTAGCATAAACAGTGCAACACAAACAGCGTAAACACACTTCACGCGTTATCATAACTGTACAACACACGCACAACAAACACACTCTGCGTTAGCATAAACTATACAACACATATACAGCAAACACACTCTGGGAGTTAATATAAACTGTACAACACATGCACGACAAACACTCCGGCCGTTAGCATAAACTGTACAACACATGCACACTCTGGCCGTTAGCATAACAGTGCAACACAAACAGCGTAAACACACTTCACGCGTTATCATAAACTGTACAACACACGCACAACAAACACACTCTGGCGTTAGCATAAACTATACAACACATATACAGCAAACACACTCTGGGAGTTAATATAAACTGTACAACACATGCACGACAAACACTCCGGCCGTTAGCATAAACTGTACAACACATGCACACAAACACTCCGAGTGTTAGCATAAACTGTACAACACATGCACAACAAACACTCCGAAGGTTAGCATACCAGCGCTAACGCCGTGCCATTCCTGTCCACCGGGATACAATCGATCCTTCACCGTGATTTATGACGATACGTCTCTATATACACGCATCAGAAATGCAAACGGTCACTCTAGCAATCAGGCTGAGCTAGTGGAGGTTTCACTGTGGGGGCAGAGAATGGTGGGGGGTCTGATGCTTTTGCACATAGTGCTCCTCCCAGGTAGCATGGGGGGGGGCTGAATGCAATGGAAGGTGCACATCACACTGAGACAGATACTGCTGAAGAATTATTGGTTGAGCAACGAAGCCAAAAACACAAAAACCTTGCATAATAAATGGAGACAAGGCTGTTTTTTTGTAGTTTTTTTTAAATAGAAACACAAATTGAGGTGTAGTTTCTGAAATTCGCAGAAAACAGCCAGTGAAACCTGCATAGTAAAATATCCAGTGTGAATTCAGCTCAACCAGAGTCCAACAGGGACCATATGTACTCTGTAAGTGTTGATTTAACCCTGATTACTTTGTAAAACTGCTGATGGGTGCAGAAGAGATGGGGCCATGAAGAGGTGCTGCTGGGGACCCAAAAACACAAAAACGGCCGAGAAAACTAAAAGCGTAAAGTTCCAGGATGTACTCAGAGCAGACAAAGATGGGAGAGACAGCTATATGGCACTGAATTTAGAGAGAGGCTTTAGGCTTGGGGAATACTAGCACACACCTCACAACATTTCCTGCAAAGATAAAACTTTTATTCAGCCACATACTCTCCCCCAGACACCCAGTGCACTTAACACAAAAGAAAAAAATCAAAATGCATATCTAATGCTCATTTCAAAAGATACTGCATGATCAAGTATAAAATACTTTGAGTTTTAGAAAATTATTATTTTTGGCCGTGAGCTTCTTTTGTTTCATTTCAAATGATATATGAAGCATACTTCTGAAGTATCTTATTTAAGGATACGTACATACGTTCAGACATACACAACACAAGCAAACAAACACAAACAGTATAAAGTGCCTAAAGATATTTTTGTGCTATTACACAATTTTATCCAAATAACAGTTTGACTGTTAAAAGTGGTGTCATAACTATAAACACGCAGCTTCAATATCGGATAAATTTGCACGTGCCAATCGCATCCAAGCATCACAACCGAGAGTGGACACCGCCTCCTGAGGGCCTGCCACTGTAATTGGCTAAAGCAGATGACAGACAGAGGCCAGCAGCCACTCAGGTCCAGGAAAGACAGGCTGTTAATGCTGGTCACCAGGGTCATGACCGTCGCCTCGGGAAACGTCACAGCGGGTCATGCTGAGGTCGCGCAGGCACTGCAGAGGGGTGGGGGCGGAGGGCGCAGGGGGTCTGCAGCGCACCAGGCGGAAGACGTCGTCCAGCGGACAGGGGAGGGCGGACAGAGACACCTTCTCCAGCAGGGGGGACCCGCCCAGTAGGGCCACTAGCGCCCACTTCAGGGCTCGCCAGGACATGACTGCGCTCTCCTGCCTCTGGTCCAACAGGAAGCTGCAGAACACAAGAGATTTCACATTCCTCAAAGTAACAGCTTAGCCAATAAATCTCAGGAGTGTTTTTTCAGTGTCTAAAAGGTCAAGGGAACAGTCCAACAACAAAAATATAGACAATATCTACGGGCTACATGCTAACTGTGCTAACAGTGCTAACACCCTCGTGGTGTCAACCAGGGCTGCCCAACCCTGTTCCTGGAGACCTACCATCCTGTAGCTTTCACTCCAACCCTAACAAAGCGCACCTCATTCAACGGCTCGAGATGTGGAGCAACTAATCAGTAGAATAATGTGTGCTCAGTTGGTTGATAACCTGCAGGAGAGTAGATCTCCAGGAACAGGGTCGGGCAAACTTGCTAAGCAGTTGAATGAGGCGTGCTTTGTTAGGGTTTGAGTGAAAACCTACAGGGACAGTAGATCTCCAGGAACAGGGTTGGGCAGCCCTGCTCTAGCTGTTGAATGAGGTGTGCTTTGTTAGGGTGGAGTGAAAGCCTACAGGACAGTAGATCTCCAGGAGCAGAGTTGGGCAGCCCTGCTCTAGCTGTTGAATGAGGTGTGCTTTGTTAGGGTTGGAGTGAAAGCCTACAGGACAGTAGATCTCCAGGAGCAGGGTTGGGCAGCCCTGGTGTAGTCTTACTCACTTGAGCTTCAGAGAGTGGAGCAGGGAAGGCGGGGCACATCTCTGAGGTGTGCTTCTACATCTTCCTCGCCTCCTCCTCTTCCTCCTGCTCTTCAGCGTGCCGGGGGGCTCGGTGTGGATGTGGAGGGTCTTCAGCTTGGGGCAGGCACGGATGAGCTGGAGAAAGGAGGCGTTGCCGTCCATCCGAACGCCCTCCAGAGTGAGAGAGGAGAGAGAGGCCCCCACGGGCTGTATGACGGGCAGGCCCTCCCGCAGGTCCCCGGCCAATTGGAGGGAGAGGCTGTGCAGCTGCCCCGCCCACTGAGCCATGGCCCGGGCGCCGTGGCGACCCGGCCCCTCCTCCCCGGTGAGGGCGAGGGAGCGGAGGTTCGGGCACACCCTGCCGAGCTCCGTCAGGGCCCCACACGACACGCCCTGGGCCTCCTGCAGAGACAGGGTGATGGCCTGCTTTTCGGGGTCCCCCTTCCCGGCTCCTCTCTGTCCTCGCTCAGAGGCGTGTTCCGGCCCACATTCCTCCCTGAGGCTCCTTCACACCCCCTCCTCCTCCGCCTCCTCCTCGCCATCATCCTCCTCCTCGCTCTCGCCTGCTGGCCACCCCTCCTCCTCCGACAGCTCCTCTCTCTCCTCCTCCCTCCTCCTCCCCTCCCCCCCGAGCTCCCCCCTGACCCTGCGCCCCCACACCTCCCTGAGGCTGGGCACCCCGGCGAAACCGCGGCCCCCCGGGGGAAGTCGAAGTCGCGCCCGGCGATGAGGCGGCAGGCCTCCCCCAGGTCCTCCAGGGCGGCCCGGGTCAGGAGCGGCAGGGCCAGCAGGAGGAAGGCGGCCACCCCAGGCCCGGTCCCCCTCCTCCTCCCCGAAGCCCACGTCCAGGGCCAGCAGGCTCCGGAGCCCCAGGCCCGTGTAGCCACCGGGGGGGCGGTGGGCCAGGGGCAGCAGGTCGGCCGGGGCCAGGCGGTGGCACCGCGACACGTCCAGGTGCTGCAGGGCGGGGCAGCCGCCCGCCATCGTTGCAACGACCGGCCCGTCGCACGGGGTCCCCGCCAGGGAGAGGGAGCGCAGGCTGGGCAGGGCCCGATCAGCTCACACAGGACCGGGGAGCACAGCTGCTGGGCCCCGGAGAGGTCCAGACACAGCAGGGACTGTGTGTGAGTGTGTGTGTGTTGTGTGTTGTGCGTGTGTGTGAGCAGTGTGTGGTGAGTTTGTTTCCCGCGTTGCTTTACCTCAGTGCAAGCATCGCCTGCCTCTCACTGCAGCGACACTGAGCTGTTCTGTGTGCAGCCAGATAACTACAACAATAATATCATAACTTGATTTGTGCAGCGCTTTCTTTAGCATAAGCACTGGAAACAAGTACCGTAAAAATACACACAATGCCCATAAGAGACGACACGTTACTTAAGATCAAATAAAAATATAACATCGATAAATTAATTTAAAAAAATTAAAGACAAAATGGACTGAAAAAGCATAGTATAAATAAATAAAGAACAATAAATTCAGGACTAATTCAGTTTCCTAAGACGCCCCACAGAACAACAGAGGGGGAAAAGGAGAAGGAGCAATGTGGGCTTAAGGGCCTTCATCAAGAGCCCAACACTGGAACCCAACCACTGGAGCCGATCACATTACATTACATTACATTATTGGCATTTGGCAGACGCTCTTATCCAGAGCGACGTACAACAAAGTGCATACCCATAACCAGGGATAAGTTCGCTGAAAGACCCTAGAGGGAAGTACAATTTTTTTTTTTTTTTTTGAGAACAAAGAAACAAACAGAGCAAAAGTGACCAAAGTTAACTATCCAAACACTGCTTACCTAGCCAACTAAAAATACCGATACACAAAGCAAGTCACAGAGACAACAATTAAGGTTCACAGGGAGGTAGGGAGGGATGGGGAGAGGTGCTGCTTGAAGAGGTGTGTCTTCAGCTTGCGCTTGAAGGTGGGGAGAGATTCTACAGTTCTGACCTCAACGGGGAGTTCGTTCCACCACCGTGGAGCCAGAACAGACAGTAGTCGTGAGCGTGAGGTGGAGGTTCGGAGAGGGGGAGGTGCTAAGCGGCCTGTGGAGGCTGAACGAAGAGGTCTGGCAGGGGTGTAGGGTCTGATGATTTTTTGTAGATAAGCTGGGGAAGACCCTTTAAACTGCTTCGAAGGCTAGCACCAATGTTTTGAATTTGATGCGAGCCATGACAGGCAGCCAGTGGAGGGAAGTAAGCAGGGGGGGTGACGTGTGAGTATTTGGGAAGGTTGAAGACCAGACGAGCTGCTGCATTCTGGATGAGTTGGAGGGATCACCTTCCAGGTCCTAGTCTTGCACCTTTGCTGCTAGGCTACAGGCGTGTTCATTGAGGGCAGACGAGTGCAGCTGACCCTGGCGTTTCTGTGTGTTCATGCTGTTTTTTTCTTCAGCAGATGGGAGGAGCTTGTCTCTCCAGCCAATCAGGAACTATGCCCGCCCGGGGAGATATAAAGGTAAACCATTTCTCAACGTTACCATGGCACATCCAAAAATTAATCGCTTCCCAAAAGATCTTTCTGCTGGTTACAGATTTTATTTATGGTCTTGCTTCGGTCTCAAATCTGTGCGCTAACATTAGCTAGCCGATTGGTCACTGCCATTGTGCATTTAGGCAGAGCTACGCTGAATTTGATAAATTGATAGTGTGTTAAAAAGAAAAAAGATAATAAGATCCGAGTTGTGTGCTGTAGCCAGGAGACTGCGGTCTGCGGGATTTTAACGCGCTGGTTTTTGTTTTGAACAGCGCCTCCCAGCCAGCTGGACGACCTGACTCCTGACAGACTGAAGAGGGAGTACGCTGCAATCCCCCTGGCGCAGACGTACGTCCAGCTGCACTGCCTGCGCAGACCGTCTGCGCAGACGGGCCGTTTCACCTGCTCTCTCCCCTCAGGAAACACAGAAGAACGACGCTACACTACAAACAATGACTATCAAATAATCTTTACACTACAGTACAGCTACTGAGCTGATGCTTTATCCAAAGTGACTTTGACAGTTGATTAGAGTAAGCAGGGCAATCCCTTCCTGG
>NC_083770.1:15591011-15631011 GCF_963514075.1 Conger conger | reverse complement strand
CATATACACACATATTATCTGTTTTCTTCCGTGTCAAGACAATTCAGGTTTTTTTTTTTAAGGGCTGAAGGGCATGGCCATGGGGCTGAGTTTATTTTTTGTCTTTTCCTGTCCCTCCATTTCCCTTCTTCTTTCCCTCCTTTCTATTTATCACCTTGTTTCCTTTCTTCCTTCTCTTTATTCATACACCGTCCCCTTTAATATTTGTATATCTCATTTTTCTTTGTGCCTGTCTCTCTATTCCCCGTAACCGTAACCATCTCTCCATCATAAACTCCTCTGTAATCTTCTCTTCCGCAATGCTCCTTTATTCCCCTAATATCTCCTCTTTCTTTCCCCTCTCACTCTGTCTTTATACCTCCTTTCTGTTTTACATCTCGTAACATAACATAATGACCAGAACAGCCTTTCAGCCCAGCAACGCTCGCCTTTCCCTCCCACTGACGTGTTCCTAACGCTAGTTAAACCTAACAGCAAGATAGCATCTCGCACCATATCCAGCCTGTTCTTCAAAACAACCGGTGTTTCTGCCTCCACCACATGACCTGGCGAGCTATTCCACGCAGTGAAAATACTTCCTCATGTCTGCGTGGAATTTATCCTTCGCTAATCTCCGTTTATGCCCTCTTATCCTCTGTCTCTTCCCCGATACCCCTCACCCCTCTCTCTCTCTCTCTCCGTTTCTCCCTCCATCTCTCCCCAGGGCCGGAGGGGTGTAACCTGTTCATCTACCACCTCCCTCAGGAGTTTGGAGACGGCGAGCTCATGCAGTCCTTCCTGCCATTCGGTAATGTCATCTCCTCCAAAGTGTTTGTGGATCGGGCGACAAACCAAAGTAAATGCTTTGGTGGGTAAAAACCATAAAACCCAAGATTATTATGATTATTATTACTATTCTTATTATTATTATTATTATTATTATTATTATTATTATTTGTCTTCAGTCTAGCAGAGTTGTAATGAAAGGCAAGGGTCTATTCTAGGGGAACTAGCACCAAAATGTGCAGAAAGCAGGAAAGTAAAAATATGAATTGTAGATGACATGTCAGGATAGGAATAGCAGTAAAGATGAGTGTCTCTTGAAGCCCTTTTTTAATGCTAACCTCTACTTTTGGTGCAGGGCGCTGCATGGTTGATTTTTACGATCGGATGAAGAGTTTTAATGTGCCTCTTAATCTTAACACTTTCTTTTAGGAATCACCGGACCTACATTTCATTATATCAGCCTAATAACGCTGTAATTACACTGTAATTACCATTGAACATTGTGACAACTGCGATTGCTCCTCAGTCCATTGAGTCAGTCTAATAGCTATGTAATAGCACTGTAATTGCAGCGATGATTACCGCGAGTCCATTTAGCGTGTATTTTATGACTAAATTTGTGCTAATAACCACGTTAGCGCATTGTTATTAAAATTGACCATTGTTACAACAGCAGTCGTTTCTCTACACGTACCTGCTATTGTGGTTTCCACCTCCTGAGTGGTGGCACGGTTCTGCACCGTAATTACACAAACTGTACAGCAGTACTCAGGGAGAGAGAGAGGGAGGGAGGGAGAGAGAGAGAGAGAGAGAGAGAGAGAGAGAGAGAGAGAGAGAGAGAGGGAGAGAGAGAGAGCGAAAGAGACAGAGACAGAGGGAAAGAGAGAGAGTGAGCAAGAAAGAGAGAGAGAGTGAGAGAGAGAGAGACAGAGGGAAAGGGAGAGGGAGAGAGAGAGAAAGCGAGAGAGAGAGGGAGAGAGAGACAGAGGGAAAGAGAGAGCGAGAAAGAGAGAGAGAGTGAGAGAGACAGAGGGAAAGAGAGAGAGGGAGAGAGAGAGTGAGAGAGAAAGAAACAGAGGGAAAGAGAGAGGGAGAGAGAGAGACATAGGGAAAGAGAGAGGGAGAGAGAGACAGAGGGAAAGAGAGAGGGAGAGGGAGAGACAGAGAGAAAGAGAGAGACAGGGAAAGAGAGAGAGAGGGAGAGAGAGAGAACTGAAGCGGAGATTGCATAACCACGGAAGAGTAATCACTAGGATGTCACGGCAGCAGCTGAAACTCTGGACGAATCGTCTCTCGGGTCCCGCGAATGGATTTGCATAAATTAGCGCCTCCGTTGGTAGCGGGGGGGGGGGCAGAGCTGTCGGCGGCTGTCACTCTGACATGTGTTAGGCGTCGGCGCGTCTCCGCGACGCGGCGGCCTTCTCGCGGGCCGGGCCATGACGGACGCAGACTCGCCGCATTAAAGACGCCGTTGAGTTTTAGCACGTCAATTAGCTCAAAACAATCACCCGACACGCCTCATGAGGCGATTAAACAGCCGTGGTGCGGCTCACAAACGCCCGCTGACAAGACGGTCCGTCAGGGCAGACTGAGACGTGTCTTCTAGAGGGGTAGCTGCATTCTCCCTAAATACGACATGTAAATGGCGGTGGTCGGGCCAATAGGGATGGTCTTTGTGCTGGGCCTTCCCACTTCTGTTCTGTGATGTCATAAGAAGGGCATGGTCCACAGAGTCATGAGTGGCATGTGGTACGGCTGGTTGGTTTGATACGTCTTGGTCTGTGTTGTTGTGCCTGTGTCCTAATAAGTACATTTTACAGCTCAGTGTTATTAGCAGTCTGTTTATTAATATCGCAAATATGACAATGTCTGCTTCTTTCCTGTTTCTCTGGCATTCTCTGTCACCCATACCCCCTCCCTCCTGTTTCCCTCTCCTTCCCTGTCTCTCCACCTCCCTCTCTCTTCGTTGCCAAATCAACATCGGCTGATCACACAATGGACACGCCTCCCCATGCCCCCTGCCACTGTCTGGCCACACCCCCTGCTCATTCCTGGCCACACCCCCTGATCGTTCCTTGCCACTCCCCCTGCTCGTTCCTGGCCACACCCCCTGATCGTTCCTTGCCACGCCCACTGCTCGTTCCTGGCCACGCCCCCTGCTCATTCCTGGCCACACCCCCTGATCGTTCCTGGCCACGCCCCCTGCTCATTCCTGGCCACGCCCCCTGCTCGTTCCTGGCCACGCCCACTGCTCGTTCCTGGCCACGCCCCCTGCTCATTCATGGCCACACCCCCTGCTCGTTCCTGGCCACGCCCCCTGCTCATTCATGGCCACACCCCCTAATCGTTCCTTGTCACGCCCACTGCTCGTTCCTGGCCACACCCCCTGCCCGTTCCTGGCCACACCCCCTGCCCATTCCTGGCCACGCCCCCTGCACATTCCTGCCCACGCCCCCTGCTCGTTCTTGGCCACGCCCCCTGCTCGTTCCTGGCCACGCCCCCTGCTCGTTCCTGGCCACGCCCCGTGTCCATGCAGGCTTCGTGAGCTTCGATAACCCCGCCAGCGCGCAGGCGGCCATCCAGTCCATGAACGGCTTCCAGATCGGCATGAAGCGGCTCAAAGTGCAGCTGAAGAGGCCCAAGGACGCCAACCGCCCCTACTAGCCCCGCCCACAACCACCGCCGGGCTGGGGGGGCGACCAATGGTGGAGCACAATGGGGCTGACAGGTGAGGTACAACTTTGAAGGAAAGATATGGAGAAATTAAACAAATCTGTTTTACAGTGGGACTGTTGCGATGGCTAGTTCACAGTCTGGGGTTTGAACTCTGATGTGTGCCCTCTTTTCTCTGGCAGGTTGAAATGCATGTTGTTTCACTGGGAAACTAAAAACGAAACAAATAAAAAGAACACATTTGGACATATTGAATACTGCGATACAGGAGCAACGATGGCTGCAACTGGCCTGAAATGATCAAATCTACCATCCCTGCTGGACACAGACAACACATAATAACCAAGATGGACACCGTGCAGGGGTGCCTCCGTGGGTAACTGCGGGGTCCGCCCTCAAACCTGTCCACCAATCAGATCTCTCCAAAAACCATCTCCTACCAGGACAATGCACATCTGAAGTCTGCAGTACAAACAAAACAGAAGCAAATAAGAGCAGCATGGAGCGGACAGACACAACAGAACCAGTCCAGACCAAACGAAAACAACAACCAGACAAAACAAAAGAGAAAAGCTCCACAGAGGAAACATAGGTTTTATGCATTTAAAAAAAGGACTTTTTTTTGGAAATGTAAACAGAAAGAACTGTGTTTTTTTTCTTTTTTTTTTCTTCCTAGACTGGAAAGTTATCTTTTTTCAGAGGCGTACACTTTTATCAGGTCGCAGAGACCCGGATCAGCCATCTTTACTTGGAGTGCCTCTCCGTTTCCATGGGACGTTGTTACCATGTTGACTCTTAGCAACAGTCTCCATGGAGTCTTATTCGTCATTCCTTAGCTATTATTGGGACCAAAGGACCGAGCATTTTTATCACTTAAAGACTTAAAGACTTGCGGCTACAGCTCAGTCGGACCATTCCGTTTCTCCTGCCGCTTACGAATAAACGGCTTCGACGACTAAAAAAAAAAATACAAAAAAAAAAAAGAAGAAAAAATATTGTAAAGTTATTATATTGCTGATATGCTTTTTAAAATAAGAACTTGTTCCCTGTTTGATACTTGCAGCTGCTGTACAAGAGGCCAGAGTCGTTCACAAAAGCTTGTCCGCAGTTACAGCTCGATGTCACTCCTAGATTCAGATATCGCCCGCCGTCCCTTTTTATTTCCGAGGATTAAAACAGGTGGGGAGGCTGTGGTTTTCAGTACAGCAGCCACGTGTTTGATAACCTTTAACCCGACAACCATATAAACATCATATCACGTCGACAAGGACAAAAACACAAAAAAACCTTTATATCAACATATGTACAGCAGAACCATACAGGACCTGCAAAAAAAAATACTTCTGTGTATACGAATACATATATTACCCATGCACTTATATGTATATATGCATATGTTTTACACGTGTGTGTGTACATAGAATGGCTATTGAACCTAATATATAGATCTGTAATTTTTTTTGTAGATTTTAGCTGGAATTTTAAACAGTTCTGCTGAGCTGCTAGGATAAAACCGGGAAGATCTGCAATACTGGCAGCTGACAAACTACAGGCATTCTGCTCTTTGCTGGAACGATGTGCTGACTCAGTTGCACATGTACATTTATATGTGCGTCTATGTGTATCTGTAAATATGCTTATGTCATTTGAAACAACAGAACGTTTTCAGAGATGAGTTTCAAAGAAAAAAACAGGTTGTGTGTTCTCTCCTTTCCTCCTCCTCTCTCTGACGATATTTAGGGCTTCTCCTTTCTTTCATTATCCTGCACCCACTAGCATGCACGCACTCACACATACACACACATACATACACACACACACATACACATACACACACACACACACACATACACACACACACACACACACACACACACACACACACACACACACACGCGCGTGGGGCGACATGGCTCAGGCAGTCGTCTGGCAGTCGGAGGGTTGCCGGTTCAATCCTCCGCCCGGGCTGTGTCGAAGTGTCCCTGAGCAAGACACCTAACCCCCAAATGCTCCTGACGAGCTGGTCGGTGCCTTGCATGGCAGCCAATCGCCGTCGGTGTGTGAGTGTGTATGAATGGGTGAATGAGAAGCATCAATTGTATAGCGCTTTGGATAAAGGCGCTATATAAATGCCAACCATTTACCATTTACACACACACATACACATGCACACATAGATACACACATACATACACTCACACATACACACACATAAATACAAACACACATGTACCTGCATTCAAAAGCCTGCACATACATTTTTCACACACACACACACACACACACACACAAACACTCACACATACAGGTCCACGCACTCACACTCACACATACAGGTCCACACATGCACACACGCGCGCGCACACACACACACACATACACACACAGTGACCATGCTGAATGAAAAGGACCTTTCTCAGGGGCACTGTAACCTTAACCCTTAGAAAGGTTTTTTTGGGAGTGTCCTTGTTACGTGCGTTCAATAAAATGCCTTCCAGTTTTCAGTGGCCTTGAAATCCATCTCAAGGTGTAAATTAGACCTGCACATTAATATCACAATTAAGATAAAGGACTTAGCCGTTTTCAGAATAAGATTAGATGGGTGTCCTTCATAATGTTTTTATGAACTCGTCATATCCTAACACCGCATCTGGATACCGACTAGTGTATTTACAGTGCGCGTACGGAAGTGCAATACTGCCACCTACAGGAGACCAGAGCTCATTGTTGATTCCCAGTCATATGCGACAATTTGAGCTGTTTCCTGATTTTGTCGGATGAACAAGATAACTCCACAGCCATTTGGTAGAATTTCACTTTTGTTCTTCAAAGGGTAATAGCATCCTGTGAATTCAGGACCTGTAGCACAGACTTCTGGAATTAAGCCAGTGAATGAAAGTCATCACTCCATATCGATGACACCATCCTGCACAATAACAAGTGTAACTTCAAGCGAGACCGAATATTCATTGTCGGTTAATACCAACACTGTTAACAGTCTCCTGCTCCTGTTTCCACATACTGCACTGTATACACTCAAAGGCTCAAAGGAAATACTGTATTTTTAAATAGTTTTGTAAGGTTTTTTTCTACAGAACTTACATTACATTACAGTCATTTAGCAGATGCTGTTATCCAGAGTGACGTACAATAAGGAGCAGATCAGAACCAGGGACAAGCACGCTGAAAACCCAAGAGGAAAGTACGGTTCTAAAGTCCTAGAGTGATCACATAGATAAAAATGTGAACCCTTGTAGAATAATCAGATAGCTATCAAAGCAGCAATAACATGGTTGGCAGCTAGAACACCTTGAATACTAAAATAATTAAATGAAAATTCAATTATTACATATAGTATACACATACATGGCTAATTATTACAGAACTTTCGGTTCAAGAAAAAGATCCCAGTTTTAAGGAACTGTATGTATGTAAATGGTGCACATTTATAAGGCTGTAAAATGGGTGTGCGTGTTTGCTCCCTCACTCGAGTGTGGGGGGTGGGGGGTCGGGTGAGGCACCTGCGCAGGAAGTGACCTGTAGGGGCAGGAAATGATTAGCTACCTGCTGTTCACACGCTTTTCCTGTAATTGCGACTAATTTCTCTCCTGCTCAAAACTCATATCAACCCCCAGCCCCAACCCCAAGGGCCTTTCCCTCCACCATCAATCAGGACACGCTAAATTATTCACCGACACTTCCTCAAACACCACTTCTTCAGGGAGCAAGCAAATCTTTAAACACCTCTAATTCCAGGAAGTTACAACAGAGAGGCACATTAATCAACTGTGGGGGTGAGGTACGGCCGTTGTGACCTGCAGTCAACCCCAATGCAAAAAGGTATACACTCAGAGAGCACTTTATTGGGTATTTATTAGACTAATATTTTAGACTTATTGGTGTTCTGCTGCTGTAGCCTGTCCACTTAGAGGTTTGACGCATTCAGAGATGCTCTTCCGCATAACACTGTTGTAATGTGTGGTTATTTGTGTTACTGTCACCTTCCAGGGTCACAACTGATAGTAGCTGTTAATACACCACCAGTTAGAGGACGTGCCTACATAAACCTACAACATAAACTGAAGTTCCATAGCAGGGACAATAGGGAGAGAATGAGAATGTATGAGGATTGAGATTTAGATGTAGAATAAATATGAAAATCGGTTTCAGAATTGGCCATTGGCCAATTGGCCGTGGGACTTCAAATAATGACATGACCCAGGTATGATTAAGCAGGTATCTCAACTTGTTTCTGGAAAGTTCCTAGGCAGTGTGAAGGCTCCCAGCTCAGCAGTCTCCACAAACGTGCGGGACTTCTTTCAGAAAGCGAATGAAAGAGATCTACTGTGCTTTTTTCCCGGTTTGTGTCCCCTCAGAGCAGCCACACAGCATGCGGAAACAGCCTTTAGTCAAAAGCAACACCTCATGTGAAGAACGGTTAGCATAAACTCGGCAACACATGCACAGCAAACACACTCCGGGCGTTAGCATAAACTGTATTACACATGCACAACAAACACTCTGGTGTTAGCATAAACAGTGCAACATATACACAGCAAACGCACTCTGGCCGTTAGCATAAACTGTACTACACATGCACAACAAACACTCTGGTGTTAGCATAAACAGTGCAACATATACACAGCAAACGCACACTGGCCGTTAGCATAAACTGTACTACACATGCACAACAAACACTCTGGTGTTAGCTTAAACAGTGCAACATATACACAGCAAACTCACTCTGGCCGTTAGCATAAACAGTGCAACATATACACAGCAAACACACTCTGGCCGTTAGCATAAACAGTGCAACACATACACAGCAAACACACTCTGGCCGTTAGCATAAACAGTGCAACATATACACAGCAAACACACTCTGGCCGTTAGCATAAACAGTGCAACATATACACAGCAAACACACACTGGCCATTAGCATAAATAGTGCAACATATACACAGCAAACACACTCTGGCCATTAGCATAAACAGTGCAACATATACACAGCAAACACACTCTGGCTATTAGCATAAACAGTGCAACATATACACAGCAAACACACTCTGGCCGTTAGCATAAACAGTGCAACACATACACAGCAAACACACTCTGGCTATTAGCATAAACAGTGCAACATATACACAGCAAACACACACTGGCCGTTAGCATAAACAGTGCAACACATACACAGCAAACACACTCTGGCCGTTAGCATAAACAGCGCAACACAAACAGTGTAAACACACTCTGGCCGTTAGCATAAACAGTGCAACACAAACAGCGTAAACACACTTCACGCGTTATCATAAACTGTACAACACACGCACAACAAACACACTCTGGCGTTAGCATAAACTATACAACACATATACAGCAAACACACTCTGGGAGTTAATATAAACTGTACAACACATGCACGACAAACACTCCGGCCGTTAGCATAAACTGTACAACACATGCACACTCTGGCCGTTAGCATAAACAGTGCAACACAAACAGCGTAAACACACTTCACGCGTTATCATAAACTGTACAACACACGCACAACAAACACACTCTGGCGTTAGCATAAACTATACAACACATATACAGCAAACACACTCTGGGAGTTAATATAAACTGTACAACACATGCACGACAAACACTCCGGCCGTTAGCATAAACTGTACAACACATGCACAACAAACACTCCGAGTGTTAGCATAAACTGTACAACACATGCACAACAAACACTCCGAAGGTTAGCATACCAGCGCTAACGCCGTGCCATTCCTGTCCACCGGGATACAATCGATCCCTTCACCGTGATTTATGACGATACGTCTCTATATACACGCATCAGAAATGCAAACGGTCACTCTAGCAATCAGGCTGAGCTAGTGGAGGGTTTCACTGTGGGGGCAGAGAATGGGTGGGGGGTCTGATGCTTTTGCACATAGTGCTCTCCCAGGTAGCATGGGGGGGGGCTGAATGCAATGGAAGGTGCACATCACACTGAGACAGATACTGCTGAAGAATTATTGGTTGAGCAACGAAGCCAAAAACACAAAAACCTTGCATAATAAATGGAGACAAGGCTGTTTTTTTGTAGTTTTTTTTAAATAGAAACACAAATTGAGGTGTAGTTTTCTGAAATTCGCAGAAAACAGCCAGTGAACCTGCATAGTAAAATATCCAGTGTGAATTCAGCTCAACCAGAGTCCAACAGGGACCATATGTACTCTGTAAGTGTTGATTTAACCCTGATTACTTTGTAAAACTGCTGATGGGTGCAGAAGAGATGGGGCCATGAAGAGGTGCTGCTGGGGACCCAAAAACACAAAAACGGCCGAGAAAACTAAAAGCGTAAAGTTCCAGGATGTACTCAGAGCAGACAAAGATGGGAGAGACAGCTATATGGCACTGAATTTAGAGAGAGGCTTTAGGCTTGGGGAATACTAGCACACACCTCACAACATTTCCTGCAAAGATAAAACTTTTTATTCAGCCACATACTCTCCCCCAGACACCCAGTGCACTTAACACAAAAGAAAAAATCAAAATGCATATCTAATGCTCATTTCAAAAGATACTGCATGATCAAGTATAAAATACTTTGAGTTTTAGAAAATTATTATTTTTTGGCCGTGAGCTTCTTTTGTTTCATTTCAAATGATATATGAAGCATACTTCTGAAGTATCTTATTTAAGGATACGTACATACGTTCAGACATACACAACACAAGCAAACAAACACAAACAGTATAAAGTGCCTAAAGATATTTTTGTGCTATTACACAATTTTATCCAAATAACAGTTTGACTGTTAAAAGTGGTGTCATAACTATAAACACGCAGCTTCAATATCCGGATAAATTTGCACGTGCCAATCGCATCCAAGCATCACAACCGAGAGTGGACACCGCCTCCTGAGGGCCTGCCACTGTAATTGGCTAAAGCAGATGACAGACAGAGGCCAGCAGCCACTCAGGTCCAGGAAAGACAGGCTGTTAATGCTGGTCACCAGGGTCATGACCGTCGCCTCGGAAACGTCACAGCGGGTCATGCTGAGGTCGCGCAGGCACTGCAGAGGGGTGGGGGCGGAGGGCGCAGGGGGTCTGCAGCGCACCAGGCGGAAGACGTCGTCCAGCGGACAGGGGAGGGCGGACAGAGACACCTTCTCCAGCAGGGGGGACCCGCCCAGTAGGGCCACTAGCGCCCACTTCAGGGCTCGCCAGGACATGACTGGCCTCTCCTGCCTCTGGTCCAACAGGAAGCTGCAGAACACAAGAGATTTCACATTCCTCAAAGTAACAGCTTAGCCAATAAATCTCAGGAGTGTTTTTTCAGTGTCTAAAAGGTCAAGGGAACAGTCCAACAACAAAAATATTAGACAATATCTACGGGCTACATGCTAACTGTGCTAACAGTGCTAACACCCTCGTGGTGTCAACCAGGGCTGCCCAACCCTGTTCCTGGAGACCTACCATCCTGTAGGCTTTCACTCCAACCCTAACAAAGCGCACCTCATTCAACGGCTCGAGATGTGGAGCAACTAATCAGTAGAATAATGTGTGCTCAGTTGGTTGATAACCTGCAGGAGAGTAGATCTCCAGGAACAGGGTCGGGCAAACTTGCTAAGCAGTTGAATGAGGCGTGCTTTGTTAGGGTTTGAGTGAAAACCTACAGGACAGTAGATCTCCAGGAACAGGGTTGGGCAGCCCTGCTCTAGCTGTTGAATGAGGTGTGCTTTGTTAGGGTTGGAGTGAAAGCCTACAGGACAGTAGATCTCCAGGAGCAGAGTTGGGCAGCCCTGCTCTAGCTGTTGAATGAGGTGTGCTTTGTTAGGGTTGGAGTGAAAGCCTACAGGACAGTAGATCTCCAGGAGCAGGGTTGGGCAGCCCTGGTGTAGTCTTACTCACTTGAGCTTCAGAGAGTGGAGCAGGGGAAGGCGGGGCACATCTCTGAGGTGTGCTTCTACATCTTCCTCCGCCTCCTCCTCTTCCTCCTGCTCTTCAGCGTTGCCGGGGGGCTCGGTGTGGATGTGGAGGGTCTTCAGCTTGGGGCAGGCACGGATGAGCTGGAGAAAGGAGGCGTTGCCGTCCATCCGAACGCCCTCCAGAGTGAGAGAGGAGAGAGAGGCCCCCACGGGCTGTATGACGGGCAGGCCCTCCCGCAGGTCCCCGGCCAATTGGAGGGAGAGGCTGTGCAGCTGCCCCGCCCACTGAGCCATGGCCCGGGCGCCGTGGCGACCCGGCCCCTCCTCCCCGGTGAGGGCGAGGGAGCGGAGGTTCGGGCACACCCTGCCGAGCTCCGTCAGGGCCCCACACGACACGCCCTGGGCCTCCTGCAGAGACAGGGTGATGGCCTGCTTTTCGGGGTCCCCCTTCCCGGCTCCTCTCTGTCCCTCGCTCAGAGGCGTGTTCCGGCCCACATTCCTCCCTGAGGCTCCTTCACCCCCCTCCTCCTCCGCCTCCTCCTCGCCATCATCCTCCTCCTCGCTCTCGCCTGCTGGCCACCCCTCCTCCTCCGACAGCTCCTCTCTCTCCTCCTCCCTCCTCCTCCCCTCCCCCCCGAGCTCCCCCCTGACCCTGCGCCCCCACACCTCCCTGAGGCTGGGCACCCCGGCGAAACCGCGGCCCCCCCGGGGGAAGTCGAAGTCGCGCCCGGCGATGAGGCGGCAGGCCTCCCCCAGGTCCTCCAGGGCGGCCCGGGTCAGGAGCGGCAGGGCCAGCAGGAGGAAGGCGGCCACCCAGGCCCGGTCCCCCTCCTCCTCCCCGAAGCCCACGTCCAGGGCCAGCAGGCTCCGGAGCCCCAGGCCCGTGTAGCCACCGGGGGGGCGGTGGGCCAGGGGCAGCAGGTCGGCCGGGGCCAGGCGGTGGCACCGCGACACGTCCAGGTGCTGCAGGGCGGGGCAGCCGCCCGCCATCGTTGCAACGACCGGCCCGTCGCACGGGGTCCCCGCCAGGGAGAGGGAGCGCAGGCTGGGCAGGGCCCGGATCAGCTCACACAGGACCGGGGAGCACAGCTGCTGGGCCCCGGAGAGGTCCAGACACAGCAGGGACTGTGTGTGAGTGTGTGTGTGTGAGTGTGTGTGTGTGTGTGAGTGTGTGTGAGTGAGTGTGTGTGTGTGTGTGTGCGTGTGTGTGTGTGTGTGAGTGTGTGAGTGAGTGTGTGTGTGTGTGTGTGTGTGAGTGTGTGTATGTGTGTGTGAGTGTGTGTGTGTGTGTGTGTGTGAGTGTGTGTGTGCGTGTGAGACAGAGTGCGTGTGTGTGTGTGTGTGTGTGTGTATGTGTGTGAGTGTGTGTTTGTGTGTGTGTATATGAGAGAGTGTGTATGAGTGTGTGTGAGAGAGAAAGAGACAATTTTTGTATTGGATGTACATGCAATGTGTGTACATGCTTTGGCAATACTGCAGTTGTCCTTCCAATAATCATTACTGAACTGATTTAATTAATAAGTGCTAAAATATAGATATAATATACTAAGACTGGGAAAACAGGCATGACCATTACACAGTGTACTGTACCTGGAACAATAATAGTTCAAGATGACATTAACAAATGACATTGTAGACATTGTATTACAGTAACATATTTAAAAACATTATTTTTAAGTCACGTACAGCTTCAGCACAGTCACTCAGGGGTTCTGGGGTTGGCACTCACCGGGCAGCGGAGCCCCACGAGCTGGCAGAGGCTGGACGTGACCAGGCCGGAACAGCAGGCCAGGGTGAGGCGCCGTAACTGCGGCAACAGCAGGAGGTGCAGGGCCCCCCGGGTCAGGAGGTGCCGGGAGGAGAGGAGGGAGAGCAGCTCCTCGACCAGATCCCCAGCTGGAGGGAGGGATGGAGGGAGAGAGAGCGGGAAAGAGGGAGGGAGGGAGGGATGGATGGAAAGAGGTTGTCTTTGCAGGGAAGTGACACCGGAAACCTCACTAAAGCCGGTGGAGGTGGAAAAATCAACGGCCGCTGAGAAGTACCTTCATTTAACTTATTTTCAATATGCACTGATCCTGTGCGTTTGTCATCTATGAGAAGAAATGGCATGCATGTATGCAAACACACGAGTTGGTGTGAGCACTCACACTCACACTTTTACACACGGTAACAGACACATACAAACACACAGACACACACACAGGCGCACACACACACATACACACTCTCACACACACACACACACACACACAGACACACACACACACACACACACTTTTATACACACACACTCTCTCACACACAGACACACAAACACACACTTTTATATACACACACTCTCTCACACAGACACACACACACACACAGGCGCGCACACACACACACATACACACTCTCACACACACACACACTCTCTCACACAGACACACACACACACACGCTAACAGACAGGGTGGCTGGAGCTCACGCAGTATGTTGAATGGCCCTATGATGTAGCGGAAGCAGTACTGGTCCATGTAGTTCTGGGTGTAGTCTTTGGTCCAGACGGTCTTCATGTTTTCCGCCAGGCTCCAGAGACACAGCCTGGCCAGCGAGCCGCAGCCCCTCTCCTCCCGTCTGGGGGCTTTCACCTTCCACTTCCGGGGTCCTCCTTTGCCCGAGCCAGACGGAGCAGCTCGGAACAGGGGCATCTCTCACCTGCACGTCAGTTAAAAAATAGAAAGGAAAAGAAGAAGAAGAAGAAGAAGAAGAGGAAGAAGAAGAATCTGTTTATTCGTACAGAACTGGCTTTGCTGGATTTCTGAACAATGAAAAGTCACATGACTTTTGTGAAATATTAAGACCTATGATGTCACCATTATTCCAAGTCTATAACCTTCTTTGAGGTCTCATAGATGTAGCTAGCTATATATTCTTAGATTCAATGACGTAATGTAAATTTGTATAAACATACGGTCTCGTTTTTGTTGAAGCATAACTTTAGTCCTGCATCTTCAGTTGAGATGAATACTTTCGCGAGGGCTTGGCCGGCAATAGAAACTTGGAAACATGTTTCGTACTGCTGTAAATTACGGAAAGCGACTAGACCGGATAAATCATAATAACGATAGTTGTATAAAGTATCCGGAAGTCTCATGGATACAGTACAATTAACTAATGAAACGTAGTTACTAACCCAGTACTAACCTTAGCTAGGTAGTTAGCAAATGATTAACTTAACTAATGACAGTCAGCTAGCGACTCTCTTACTATTGTTTTCAGCTAATACCACGCTGTAACTCCAATCATTCAGATACCTAAAGAAATGAACACACTGAAATTACCATATTCAATGTCAGATGTTTTAAAAACATGTCCATAATGCACAAAACAGCATTACCAGGATATTACCACCTACCCTGTCAGTTCAACTTCCAGCATGTCAACTCCAATCTCGCGATATTCCTACAAGGAATTCTCTACCGAGAACTGAGCGCGAGATTATGCACAGGAAGCGAGGCGGTGCTACGAAGAAGACGAGAAAAGTTTTTAATTATGGTGAGCAATTATCAAATATAGCTAGATACGTTACAGAGCAACAAAATGAACAGCAATCCAATGCCTAATAAAATAGTTCTAGCGTTTCTGCAGTTTGCAAAATCTTCATGTGTGAGCGGAGAAGACGCGAGCAAAAGCTACCTGCACGCAAGTTTTAGCTAGGCAATTCCCACGTTTTGGCTTAAGCTGGTTAGCTAGGTAATATAAACTAATCTAATCAATGGCATTTCCATGGTCAGTTAGTGTTAAGTAAGTGAAGGATTAGTTTGTGCACTGTATCTTGCTAATGCCTTTAGCTAGCTAGCTAAACCCTTGCACAGTTGCAGCTTGCTTTCTGCAAGATGTAAACAAGGCCGCATAGTGCAATGTCATATTTTGATTAAAATACCGATTTGTCATTGCGGAAACGTTTTGCTTAATTTTGGTTTGGCTAGTACCAAAACATTTCCGCATGACAAATAGGTATAACGTTATGACACTACCGACAAATCGCTAAATAAGAAGCAGGGTGATATATCAGCTCTCTGTGTTGTAAGCACACGTGTGTTTACGATCCTACTTGCGTTCAGTTTGCTAGCTACGACTTGGCAACTTGCCAGTAAGACCTCCGTATCGGATTTAACTAGCTCAGATTTGAACCAGGGAAACAACAGTCTACTTTGGATATGTGCACAAGAGATTGCTGCTCCGCCTCTGCTGATTTTAGTTTGTCCTGACAGATTGTTAGACTGCTGGCAGCTTGACTCTCTAAATGTCTGTCACCACGTGGTGGACCACTGTAGTGACGTGGGCATGTGTTGTCTACATTTCGGCGTTTATGTCAAGAGAGGTTCGGGGAGCTGGGCTTTCTTTGTTATTTTGGCTTTTATACATCTGTTATACATCGTGTACAGCACTTCGCAGACGTGGCACGTTACCTGGGTTAGTTCCAGTTGATTGTCATTGTGTCTGTCCAGCCTGACGTCCACATACTGTTATTGCACCGTAGAGCTCAGGTCTTATGATATCCAAGTAGTAATTTAGAAGTTTTTATGCCAGCCGTGTCACGTATACGAAGCCCCCCAAAAAACAACTTTTTAACAGAAGCTTTTAAAAATCTATATTTTCTCATTTTAATTGTATGGTTATTTTATGTAGGAAATTGCAAAATCAGAATTTTCTGGCATATGCATTGGTTCCTCTAAATATTATATCAGTAAAACAAAAAAAAAGGAAAACCTAAACTATGTAATTCCCTTGCTATTGAGCCATGTATCGCAGTGAAATGGAAAAAAAAGTGTTTTAACTAATATCTATTATTATTATTATTATTATTATTATTCAAGAGCTAATTTACATCCATCCATCCATCCATCCATTATCTGAACCCGCTTATCCTGAACAGGGTCGCAGGGGGGCTGGAGCCTATCCCAGCATACATTGGGCGAAAGGCAGGAATACACCTTGGACGGGTTGCCAGTACATCGCAGGGCACACACACCATTCACTCACACACTGATACCTACAGGCAATTTAGACTCTCCAATCAGCCTAACATGCATGTCTTTGGACTGTGGGAGGAAACCGGAGTACCCGGAGGAAACCCACGCAGACACGAGGAGAACATGCAAACTCCGCTAATTTACATATGTTCCTCAATTTCTTTTTGCATTTGTGTCCACATTCAAAATATGAAATGCCATTTTCATTGGATGAAAGGATCTTTCCTCTATTTACCTGTGGTACCTCCCCTTAAGTATGTTATTAGAATTTTGGAACATTCTAATGCTGATGTAACAATCACTACTGGTCATTGAAAGAATGGACTGACTTAACATCTTCAAAAAAAAAAAAAACTACTCTTCAAAGGACCACAGTGAGTCAGGACCTGAGTTGAACATTTGATCTGAAAGATGGTACCCTCCACAGGGAAGAGTGCCCCCTACTGGCACACTGACGCCACTTCCACCCCAGCCCACGCCTGCCTGGCTTCATGTACCTGACTGTCTCTGTGTCTCTGTTCCCAGGTGCTGCTGCATGTTCTGTTCGAGCATGCTGCCGGCTACGCGCTCCTCGCCGTCAAAGAGGTGGAGGAGATCGGCTTACTGCTGCCACAGGTCACACCGTCTTTTACTGTCCCTGCACTTCAGTGTTTATTATAACTGCTTCCATTAATCTCCATCAAGAGTCTGTCCCAATGTTAGTGTAGCAGTCAATGTTGTTTTTAGCGTATGTATATTTATTTAATTAGCATGCATCCAGGCAGTTCCCTTTTTTTACAGTTGTATGTTCATCCTGATGTTTCCGCTACATCAAACACATAGGCCAAACACTGTTAGCGCAGTTGCAGGATTAACTCTTTAATCGTGGATGATTATATCAAGTGTCAAGAATGAGTCTCATTCTTTTCACAGTTTCAACCCTTTTAGTGACTGCACATTGAGCTATTCTGTTGGTGTGTGTGGAGCTCTTCAGTGATCCCTACAGTTATACCCATAAGGTTCCATCTCTACAGTTATACCCATAAGGTTCCATCCCCACAGTTATACCCATAAGGTTCCATCTCTACAGTTATACTCATAAGGTTCCATCTCTACAGTTATACTCATAAGGTTCCATCTCTACAGTTATACCCATAAGGTTCCATCTCTACAGTTATACCCATAAGGTTCCATCCCTACAGTTATACCCATAAGGTTCCACCTCTACAGTTATACCCATAAGGTTCCACCTCTACAGTTATACCCATAAGGTTCCATCCCTACAGTTATACCCATAAGGTTCCATCCTTACAGTTATACCCATAAGGTTTCACTAAGGTCTCTCTGTGTTTTTCTGACTCTCGATGCTGTGCTGTTCCAGGTGGAGGAGAGCATCCTGAACATTGGGAAGTTCAACAACGTGGTGAAGCTCTCGGCCTTTTACCCTTTCAAGTCTGCTCAGACCGCCCTGGAGAACATCAATGCCATCTCTGAGGGTGAGGGCATGGGGCAGGGGTCACGTGGTTTAGGCAGACACCCCCCAGGCAACTGCTCAAATGTTTTTATTTTCTTCATCCACCGAAGTGTGTAATTTACCCTGCGTATTCTTCATTGTGCATGTGACCAAATGAGCATGAGCAGTCAGCCAAACTGCTGTGGTGGAATTTTCCCCCATTGGTTTCCATTGGGGCCGTCTGTATATACTCTATTATTTACTGTAAGTCCTCTGTACTCAGGAGTTGTGCACGCTGACCTGAAGCTCTTCCTGGAGACCAACCTGCCCCCTGCTGGTAAGAAGAAGAAGACCCTCCTGGGCGTGGGCGATGCTAAGATCGGGGCGGCCCTGCAGGAGGAGCTGGGGTTCTCCTGTCAGACCGGGGGCGTGGTCGCCGAAATACTCAGAGGTAAGAGGGGAGACCCCCCGGGGGCGTGATGTCGTCAGTCAAATCCTGCCTGGATGGTGTCCTGACTGTATTTTCTGCTTTTGATGATCCTGGTCATTTGGCTGTGTAATCTCTGCAGCTGTTAAGGGTTAGAGGCTCATAGGTAGGCTGCTGTTTCCTCCCCTTTACCCCTCACTAATAAAGGCTGTGACTGACTGTTTTAACACTGTACAGCATAAGATCACAACTATGTGTTAAGAATGTTCTTAGCTGAGCATTCTAATGCAGATGTAACAATGATGTCACAATCAGGAAAACAATGGAGTTCTAGAACACTGTCTTTGAGGGTTCTGCTCTTCTGGCTGTCATTGTGTTAGTGAACATAGATGGTTCTGGTGGTCTGCATTTTATCCAATCAGCTGAAGGAGTTTTGACCTTTTCACCATGGAATTAATGGACAGTGCAAGGCAGCCCTCCCCTCTCTACTTCCCCACTTCCTGCTGGTGGTTACCTCACATCCTGCCTCCTCCTGACCCATCATGCCGTGCTCTCCCCCAGGCGTGCGTCTGCACTTCCACAGTCTGGTGAAGGGTCTGACGGCCCAGGCCGCCTCTAAAGCCCAGCTGGGCCTGGGCCACAGCTACTCCAGGGCCAAGGTCAAGTTCAACGTCAACCGGGCCGACAACATGATCATCCAGTCCATCGCCCTGCTGGACCAGCTGGACAAGGACATCAACACCTTCTCCATGAGAGTGCGGTATGCCCACACGTGCACCTCTCTCTCTCTCTCTCTCTCTCTCTCTCTCTCTCTGTCTCTCTCTCTCTCTCTCTCCCTGTCTCATTCTCCCTCTCTCTCTCCCTCTCCGCCCACATGTACACCTCTCTCACTTTCATTCTCCCTCTCTCTTCCCTTCTCTCTTCCTTTCTCGTTCTTGTCTCCTCCTCACATAGATTTTTCCCTGATGCCATCTTCAGAGCACGTGTCTCAGAGACCGTTTCAGAGTTTGGAGCTCATTTTCATTCTGTACTGATCGTGATCGTGCGCTGTGATGACGTGTAAGAACAGTCCAGGTGGAATAGCTGTGGGATAATGTGGGATGATGGTGGGAGCTCTTCTGTTCCCCACTGTGGGCGTGAGATCTTCTGTTTTGAATTGTCAGAAAGGGAATATTTTTCTGTACTTCTCATGATGTACTTCTACTTGCTTCTCTCTCTCTCTCTCTCTCTAACACATGGAAAAGAAGATTGAATATTTACTTTTCTTTCTGATGATAAATGTTTGTGCATAGTTTGTATTATAAACTGATTTGTGTACTGGTGGCAGTAGTGTAATACAGAGGTTCTCTGGTCTCTCTCTGCAGCGAGTGGTACGGGTACCACTTCCCCGAGCTGGTGAAGCTGGTGAGCGATAACTCCACGTACTGCCGGCTGGCGCGCCTCATCGGGAACAGGAAGGAGCTGAGCGAGGAGAGCCTGCCAGGGCTGGAGGAGGTGGTGATGGACAGCGCCAAGGCCCAGGCCATCCTGGACGCCTCCCGCAGCTCCATGGGTCAGTAACCCCACGCCCGCTTCAGTCCTCCTGCCCTCTGTATGTGTGTGTATGCGTATGGAACACAAAAAAATACTTTTTGAGGAGTAAATAGTTCAGCACTCAATGAGTTTTGGAATGCTTTTTTTCTCAGTGTTCTAGAATTCTAGAGTTGCTTTCAATTAGCAGCAGTGATTGTGACATCATCATAAGAATGTTCAGTTCAGAACATTCTAATCTCACATAGAATGTTCAGTTAAGAACATTCTGATCACAGGCTTTAAGGGTTAAGTAAGGTCGAAGAATGGACGACAGTGATTGAAATGATTATGGCTCTTGTAGTTTGATATGCTCAGTAATGTGTCTGTCCTACAGGTATGGACATCTCCCCCATCGACCTGATCAACATCGAGAGCTTCTCGGCCCGGGTCATCTCTCTGGCTGAGTACCGGCAGGAACTGCAGGAGTACCTGCGGTCCAAGATGGGCCAGGTGGCCCCCAACCTGGCCGCCCTCATCGGGGAAGTGGTGCGTACCCGTCTCTCACCTTTAACTGTGATTGAGAACTGCCAAACTCACCTTTGTCTCACCTTTAACTGGGATTGGCCATCAGAACCTACCCATCAGAACTCACCTTTACCTGTGATTGGCCAACAGACCTGCCATTCTCACCTCCGTGTCACCTTTACCTGTGATTGGTCATCAGACTTTCCATTCTCACCTCCGTGTCACCTTTACCTGTGATTGGCCATCAGACCTGTTGTTCCTCATCACGTTGCTCTGATACAGGCAGTGATTGGCTGTGTGCTTGACTGTGGGCTGGTCTGCTCCTCAGGTCGGAGCGCGTCTCATCTCCCACGCTGGCAGCCTGACCAACCTGGCGAAGTACCCCGCCTCCACCGTTCAGATCCTAGGAGCAGAGAAGGCACTGTTCAGGTAGGGGCCCCACCATGGCACAGCCAATCAGAGCCCTGAAACAGAGGTTACACTAGAGTACACAGTGTGGTCTGTAGGACTACCGGAGGCCTGAGCACTTAAGTTCAGGAAACGTGGTGAATGGAAATTAAGTCCAAAATGTTCTATGAGGCTTTGTCTACTAATGAATGGAAATTAATTGACCCCAAATGACTCCAGGCAAGATGCAGTTCCATGACATCAAAGAATAGAATAGAACAGAATGTACTTTATTGATTTTCAGGGGGGAAAGTGATCTTACCACCAGTAGCAGACATTAGCCCTTTGAAGAGTAGTTTTATGGAATGTTTTCAAAATTCTAAGTCGGTGTTCTAGAACTCTATTGCCTTCCATTACCAGTAGTGATTGTGACATCATCATTAGAATGTTCAGTTAAGAACACTCTAATCACATATTTCTGACCTTACACCTTAAAAAGTTGCTGAAGAACATCTGCACAGCTCTATGAGCCGTAAGGTTGGACCTGATTATGGGGGTGTTGATGTGACTGTACCCCTCGTTCTCTGTACCTCCAGGGCCCTGAAGACTCGAGGGAACACGCCCAAATACGGCCTGATCTTCCACTCGACCTTCATCGGCCGAGCCGCAGCCAAGAACAAGGGCCGGATCTCCCGTTACCTGGCCAACAAGTGCACCATCGCCTCACGCATCGACTGCTTCTCCGGTGAGGGCGGGGCTATGGGCGGGGCCGTGGGCGGGGCTTCGTACGGCAAGTGGGAAGAGTGACAGTTGGGAATGGGGTGGGTTTTGGGGTGAAAAGGGCCTGGTCAGGGTGAAATGAGGTGGGTCCACACTGTGCTGTGATGCTCAAATTTTTCGTCAACAGTATCTCACCTTTGGGTGGATGTTGAGAGATTTACTCTGAGCCACACCTGCAGTCGCCTGAGGCCACACCCGTCTCTGTGCTATAGCCAATCACTGACCTCTGCGTGTGTGTGTTTCCCTCTGATTCGCTCTTTCTCTTGCCGTCTTCCTGCGTCTACATCTCTCTCACATTGGCCCCTGTCCCCATCTGTCCTCCTCTCCCTCTCTTCCTCTCTGTCCCGTTCTGTAGAGGTCCCCACCAGTGTGTTTGGGGACAAGTTGAGGGACCAGGTGGAGGAGCGGCTGTCCTTCTACGAGACGGGCCAGGCCCCGCGCAAGAACCTGGACGTCATGAAGGAGGCTGTGGGCCAGGTCAGGGCTCTCACACACACACACACACACACACACACACACACACGGACACGGACACGTCAGCATGCACACACACACACACACACACACACGTCAGCATGCACACACACATGCGCGGACACGTCAGCATGCACACACACACACACACACGGACACGTCAGCATGCACACACACACGCACACCTGGCAACAGCTATAAATGCTTATAGATGGTTATAAAGGCCGATAGCAATGTGTAGCCATCCAGAACATGACCTCCAGAACGCTGATGATGATGGTGATGCCATAGTTACAATAATAAACCTCATGATAATGTTCAAAGAAATGACAGTAAAGGGGAAGCTGACCTCAGGCTCTGTCACTGCTGACCTTTAACCCCCCCCCCCCCCCCCCCCCCTCTCTCGCTCTCTCTCCAGGCCGCTGAAGCAGCAGCAGAGATCCAGCGGAAGCAGGAGAAGAAGGAGAAGAAGAGGAAGAAGAGGGAGAGGAAGAGGTTGTTGGCCCTGGCTGAGGGAGGGGAGGAGAGCGAGGCCAAGCAGGAGGAGGTGAACGGAGAGGTGGGGAGCGTCGGGTCTGGAGGGAGGAGAGCGGTGTTCCAATGAGGAGTCTGAGGCAGGAGCTGTACAACTGTAACCAGCAACGTGCTTCATCCAGTCCATTCACACAAATGTGTTATCTAGCTGACGCTTTTATCCAACGTGACTTGATTAGACTACGCAGGGTACAGTCCTCCCAGGAGCAATGCAGGGTTAAGGGCCTTGCTCAAGGGCCCAACAGCTGAGCAGATCTGATTGTGGCTATACCGGAGCTTGAACCACAAACCTTCCCTGTCCCAGATCACATGTTTACCTTCAGTAAAATAATAAAATAAAATGAGTAAAGTATATATAAAAAATCTGAAATGTAATATAATATATTACCTGCAGCAGCGTGCCCTTACCGGAGTGTGTCTAACATGTCCGCCGTCCCTCTCCACAGGTGAGCGAGGAGGCAGAAACTCCCGTGAAGAAGAAGAAGAAGCAGGAGGCTGAGGAGGAGGAGGAGGCTGAAGACCAGGTGAGCAGCTCTACAAACGCACACTCTAGGGGGCGCTCTCAAGCACTGTGAATGGAGTCCAGACCAACCCCGGGTGCCTGCCTTGTTATTTTATTTAGCATTTATTTAACAAGGTCAGTCACATTGAGATTAGAAATCCCCTTTTCACTAGACTTAGCCAAGAAAGCAGCAATAGACACTACAAAATGACAAGATTTAACATAAAAGCAGAGAAGAAAAATAGTTGAAAGTTTCACAGCTGGTTACACAACCATCTCCTCAGTTGTGTTATTTATCCCTGGCGCCCCAGGAGAACGGCGAGATGGAGGCGACAGAACCTCCCCCGAAGAAGAAGAAGAAGAAAAAGAAGCAGCAAGCGGAGGAGGAGACGGTGAGCGGGGAGGTGGAGGAGGTGGAGGAGGAGGTGGAGACTGAGAACGGGGTGGAGGACCAGCCTCCGGCCAAGAAGAAGAAGAAGAGAAAGAGCGAGGCCATGGAGGCGGAGCCTGTGGAGGAAGAGGAGGAGTCTGCCCCCGCGGAGAAGAAAAAGAAGAAGAAGAAGAAAGCGGTGGAGGAGGAGGGGGAATGAGAGGGCTCTCCCGCGCCTCAGACTTCACAACGCTTTTATTTCGTATCGACTGAGATTTTTTAAGCTCCCGTGTCGTGTCGTGTAGCCATGAGCTTAAGGTCTTGCTTGTTTATAGGAACAGCACCGCTGGCAGAAAACATGACGGGTCTCTTACCGCTCGCTAACCTTATTCATGTTTCAAGTGTTAATCAGATTAATATCTCCTCCTACCATCAGCCGATGTTCCTGATTGGCTGGCAGTAGACTGACTCTGGTCACTGTGACTCTGTGATCTGTAGTTGCTGTGTTAATGTGCATGTAGTCCAGGGCAGTCACATGCATGAAGCGTCACTTTTCTACCCGTTTCAAACTCTTTTTGTGGTCTGCTGGGAGACACGAGCAGACCCAGGGTACTGTCCTTCCCTCAGTGAAGCCTGGAAGGCAGCAGTTTGTAGAACTAGAAAACTTAACACGACGGGTTTAGCAAACTAGCTAGCTCAGTAGATAGACATAGATAGATTTGATAAAAATACATCGAAGATGTAGTATGTGCACATAATGTGTGGTTGGCAGAGCTGAACCTGCTGCCTTCCAGGAGTTACTGAGGTAAGAAAAGTAACATGGGGCCACAAGCAGTGGTTGCTGCCCTCTGTTGTAGAGCTGAGGATATTAACCGTTATTTTCCGCATAGCGCTCGCCTCTCGACTCGCAACCGCAACGTTTCACTGCTGCTCAGAGCCTTTAATATCAAAGTGCATCTAATCACAGGGTCAGATTCATCATTTCCCATACCGTCCTTTGTGTTTTAGCCCCCACCCTCTGGGGAGTTTTCTAACCGCAGTAAAGAGCCTCGTGCCTTTCACCCCCTATGTATTTATCAGCTAAAAATGAGCTTTTTAAATGGTGTGGTGATAACGCCCTTGATTGCAATCACAAAATCACATGCTGGCGTAAGCAGATTTTTAGGGAAGAAGCACCGGGGTGTATATACTTATTCATACACTGTTCGTGTAAGAAGTTGGCCAGTAGCAGCCATGGCAGTTTGATCTGTTTAGCACTGCAAGATGAATTTGAAAAAGGCTAGCTGTAACATTAGCCATTTAGCATCGGCTCTTTAGAAGGCAGCAGTTTTTAATCGCACCGTCTGTCTGGAATTCAAATTAATACCGATGGACTGAAGTCTGCAGATGAATGTCTATAAATGTCTGAATGAACGTGCTATTTTTAGTTTAATGTCTATAAAACGAAATGGGCTACTTGTGTAATTGGGTTGAGGGTTACGTTTCAACACTCAGGCCAGTGGTTCAGTCTGTGAAGGCACTTGTTCCAAGTGCAGGCTGGGATCTGTAACCTTTAGATAACCTGATTCCAGGCTACACCTTTGGTCAACAAGGAAACCACAGTGGAGGAATCCTATTGGCTGTGTCCCAGCAGGGTTGGGTGAGATTAAGTCAATCTTTGTTCAAGATAATATTGAAAAACCAACCAAACCATTTTTGTTAAACTGGCTGAGGCAGGTCAGGAAATCCTGTTGTCTGTTTATGTGCTGAAGCTGCAGCTGAACCTTCACCCAATTCATCTGGTGAAACTGCATCACAAGTGTCACCTATAAAATACCATCGACACATTCACCTTTCCTCCGGTTATGACTGGATTAAGCAGTGAGGGGCGGTTCTAAGATGGCGTCTTAAGAAATTCATGGTCCACTGCTCTGACATTTTTAACCATTCCTGCTACGTAGTCACGTCCATGATGGTGTAATTTTTTAAGGCTCCTTAATAAAATTTTGTAAAAAGTGTCGTCACGTCCATGCCACTTTTGTTTGATGCACAAATGGGAAATTACTTTTAAAACTGTCAAAAAATGTTTTGAAAAGTTGAGCCTTTAATACATACGTTTTAAATGTTTTTGAGAGCCAGCCTGAAGGGTTCCTTCAAGGCATACCGATCAAGGTTTTGTTGATGCCATTTTTGAAAACTTTTCTCAGTATGTTTATTGGAGTGCTTTTATTTTGGGAAATTATTCACTGGGCCTTGAGGATCAGGCATTAGACCCAAATGTGCTTTTATCTGAATTTGGAATGGAGACCCTGGGTTGCACATGCACAGGTGCACATTCTAAGCTCCCAACAGTTCCTACACTGCACTGGGGTATATTAGCTCACCTGAGCATACTGTGTGAGGTGGAAGTCAGTTTTAATCTCCACCCCCCCCCCCCCCCCATTTGTGTTTTAAACCCAATTAAAAACATTTCTGACTTTAATTTAGCATGTCCACAATCCCATCAATGCGTGTGCAATATTTCGGTTTGTGTGAAATGAATCGCAGACATACTGAAAACTGTTCAGAATTTTTATTCAGTGGGCAATAAGGATTAAAATGAAATAAAATATCAAATTGACCAGTGATTTCATTTTTGCCCCCCTCCATGGAGGATGTACTGCCAGTCGAGGAGCAGAAGGGTTGGCATGGAAACCCACCCCCAACCACCTTTGACCAAAAATTGGGCAAAATCTAGGAGACCCCAGCAACGAAAAGAAAAAAATCTAAAAAAATGACCTGTATATTAATGACAGTTTCCATCATTCATAGTGTATAAAAAAAATCCCATTTTTCATGGTGCTTGCCAGTGCCCCCCTCCCCCTTTTATTTTTAAAAAGTTATATTTTTAAAGTTCTCTCCTTTTAAGTTTTCTTTTTTCTTTTTAATGCACTTTCATCTTTTCTACAACTTTTGAAAAAAAAAAAAAAGTAAACAAAAACATCCTTCAAAAACAAAAATGCAGAAACCACATTTCATGTCCTACTGTTACATATACAGTATATATATAAATACATACATAAATATTTTACATGTACAACGACAGCCAAAAAAAAAAGAAAATTGAAAAAAGAAAAGGTAAATGAGAGCTGGGTAAAGGAGGGGGGGTGTCAGTAGTGTGTGTGCGTGTGTGTCAGTGCATGAGTGTGTGTGTGCGTGTGTGTCAGTGATGGGTGTGTGCGTGTGTGTGCGCGCGTGTGTGTGTGTGTGTATAAGTGCGTGTGTGTGTGTTTAGGGTTACACCACAAACGGATCTGAGCAGTCAGTACGTGTGCCTTCCCCTCTCTCGGGGTACACAGAGGTAGGAGGTCTCGTGGGGCCCCCGGCTCAGTTTCCCCAGTAGGGGGAGCCACCGTAGCTGGACTTGGTGACTTGGGTCTTCTGCTGCATGCTGCTGGATTGGCTGCGCTGGCTGGGGCCGCCCTGCAGGAGGCAATAGAGATGCATCACTCGGTGTGTGTGTGTGTGTATGTGTGTGTGTGTGTGTGTGTGTGTGTGTGTGTGAGAGAGTGCGTGTGTGTGAGAGAGTGTGTGTGTGTGTGTGTGAGAGAGAGAGTGTGTGTGTGTGAGAGAGAGAGTGTGTGTGTGTGAGAGAGTGTGTGTGTGTGTGTGTGTGACTGAGTGCGAGTGTGGAGGACAGTCCCCACAAAGCAGGAAATGTGAGAGAACACATGCTGAGGTGTGTACAGGTGATGGGATAGTCCATCCTGCACCAGGTGAGATGTGTAAATGAGGTATATTCAGCCATCCTGTGCGAGGTGTACAAGGTATATAAATTTGTATAACAGGTGTATAAGCTGTACTGGGGTATATCAGCGCACCTGGCCATCCTGTGTGAGGTGTTTAAGGTACAGTTGTGTTCAAAATAATAGCAGTCCAACATGACTTACCAGATCAATCACTGTTTTTGGTAGAAAATATATTACTACATGGCAAATAATTTACCAGTAGGTGTAGTAGAGTCATAGAAAACCAACAGACCCAACATTCATGATACACATGCTCCTGAGTCTGTGTAATTGAATAATTAATTGAAAGAGGTGTGTTCAAAATAATAGCAGAGTTAAATTAGTGAGGTCATTCATTCTGTGAAAAAACAGGTGTGAATCAGGTGGCCCTTATTTAAGGATGAAGCCAGCACATGTTTGCATGCATTTCTCTCTGAAAACCTGAGAAAAATCATTCCGGAAATTGTTCAAAAGAACAGCGTACTATGATTAAAACGTTGATTGGAGAGGGAAAAACATATAAAGTGCAGAAAATAATAGGCTGCTCGGCTAAAATGATCTCCAATGCTTTAAAATGGAAAGCAAAACCAGAGAGACGTGGAAGAAAACGAAAGAATCGAAGAATAGCCAGAATGGCAAAGACTCAGCCAATGATCAGCTCCAGGGTGATCAAAGACAGTTTGAAGTTACCGGTGAGTACTGTGACAATTAGAAGACGCCTGTGTGAAGCTAATCTATCGGCAAGAAGCCCCCGCAAAGTCCCACTGTTAAAAAAAACCAAGTGCTGAAGAGGATACAATTTGCCAAAGAACACATCAACTGGCCTAAAGAGAAATGGAGAAACATTTTGTGGACTGATGAAAGTAAAATTGTTCTTTTTGGGTCCAAGGGACGCAGGCAGTTTGTCAGACGACCACCAAACACTGAATTCAAGCCACAGTACACTCTGAAGACAGTGAAGCATGGTGGTGCAAGCATCATGATATGGGGATGTTTCTCTTACTATGGTGTCGGGCCTATTTATCACATACAAGGGATCATGGATTGGTTTGCCTATATCAAAATACTTGAAGAGGTCATGTTGCCTTATGCCGAAGAGGAAATGCCCTTGAAATGGGTGTTTCAACAAGACAACGACCCCAAACACACCAGTAAGCGAGCAGCATCTTGGTTCCGGACCAACAAAATTAAAGTTATGGAGTGGCCAGCCCAATCCCCGGACCTTAATCCGATTGAAAACTTGTGAGGTGACATCAAAAATGCTGTTTCTGAGGCAAAACCAAGAAATGCAGAGGAATTGTGGAATGTTGTCAAATCATCCTGAGCTGAAATACCTGTTCATAGGTGCCAGAAGTTGGTCGATTCCATGCAACACAGATGTGAAGCAGTTCTCAGAAAACCGTGGTTATACAACTAAATATTAGTTTAGTGATTCACAGGAATGCTAAATCCTGAAGATTTTTCAGTTTATACAGTAAATATTTGAGTTTGTAAAGAGAAATGCAGACACTATGGCTATTTTTTTGAACAGCCCAATATTCATTTTTCTTCATTTTCTGTGAAGTAATTTAAAAATTGACACATTTTTCTTCATGTTTCGATTTAGGATATAATGTGCAGTGTTCCCAATGCATCAAAATAAAAACTATTATAAGGATTTTGAGCTTTACTCACGTTTTTAAACACACTGCTATTATTTTGAACACACTGGTACTGGGGTATATCAGCTGACCTGGCCATCCTGTGTGAGGTGTATAAAGGTATATAACAGGTGTATAAGCTGTACTGGGGTATATCAGCTGACCTGGCCATCCTGTGTGAGGTGTATAAGGTGTATAAAGGTATATAACAGGTGTATAAGCTGTACTGGGGTATATCAGCTGACCTGGCCATCCTGTGTGAGGTGTATAAGGTGTATAAAGGTATATAACAGGTGTATAAGCTGTACTGGGGTATATCAGCGCACCTGGCCATCCTGTGTGAGGTGTATGAGGTGTATAAAGGTATATAACAGGTGTATAAGCTGTACTGGGGTATATCAGCGCACCTGGCCATCCTGTGTGAGGTGTATGAGGTGTATAAAGGTATATAACAGGTGTATAAGCTGTACTGGGGTATATCAGCGCACCTGGCCATCCTGTGTGAGGTGTATGAGGTGTATAAAGGTATATAACAGGTGTATAAGCTGTACTGGGGTATATCAGCGCACCTGGCCATCCTGTGTGAGGTGGTGGTGCAGCAGCTGGGAGTGGGGCTGCTGGTGGGCAGGCAGGATGTGGAGGAAGGGGGCGGGGGCGTATCCTGGGGCTCCTCCAGGGTTCAGGGGTCCTGTCCCCCCCAGCGCTGAGGGCAGGCTGAAGGGCGGGGGGGTCCCGGTGTGGAACCCCTGCTTGTCAAAGGACTGCACACGGAGGCGCAACATCAGCACAAACTCAAAACCAAACATCCTGCTGCTCACAAACACATCAATGCACTTCTATTCACTCAATGTAAGCCTCTTTTGATAGGAGCGTTACATTATTAATGTAATGTAAGGGACTGGGAGGAAACTGCTAAGTCATTCCTTCAGTCATAATCCGAGTGATCCAGAATGCGTCTGACTGGTCTGGTCTGGGGCGCCAGGTCAGACTCCGGGTGCAGGCTCTCACCTGGGTCTTGTTGTAAACAGAAGTGGTCATATCTGGCACTCCGGCGTTGCTGGAGGTCACAGATATCCCTGCGGGGAAAGGGAGAGCTTTACTGCGGTTTAACAGGGTTAGATTCCCTCTGACCCGCTCCACACAATCTGGCAGCCAGAAGCCCCGAACACGCTTTGATCTGAATTTCACACACACATTCTACGCTCCAACAGTCACTTTTAATCCCCTCCCACCCCCTCTCCTTTTAAACCTTCTCATTTTAGCATGTTTTATCCCAATTTGCACAAATTGGTTTTCCCAGTACTGGTTTGATCCCTGACTAACTTCACATGTCCAAAATAACAACTGTGTCTGTGTTTTTTTGTGTGTGTTCATGTGCATGCGTTTGTGTGTGTGTGTGTATGCGTGTGTGTGAGTTTGAGTGTTTGGTGTGTACTGTATGCGTCTGTGCGTGTGTGTGTCTGTATACGTGCGAGTGTGTGTGCGTATGTGTCTATCTGTATGTGTGTGTGTGTGTTTTTTTTGTGTGTGAGTGTGCATGTGTGTTTGTCTGTGTGTGTGTGAGTTTGAATGTTTGTTGTGTATTGTATGCATGTGTGTACATGTTTTTTTGTGTGTGTGTGTGCATGTGCGTGTATGAGTAAGTGTGTGTGTGTGTGTGTATTGTGTATTGTGTATGGCGTATTGCGTATTGCGTGTGTGTGTGTGTGTGTGTGTGTGTGTGTGTGTGTGTGTGTGTGTGTGTGTGTGTGTGTGTGTGTACATGTGCTGCTACCTTTCCCCTGGCTGGCTGAAGCAGCTTTGGCCTGTGCTTGAGAGGAGCTGCTGTAGCCTCCTTTACTGTAGTCTCCTGCGCCTGGGCCCTGCGTGAGGTCATCGAACCCTGGGAGAGGGGCGGGGGGGGGGGGGGTCAGTCTCTAAACACGCACTGTACCACCAAACACCAAGTCCCTAAACACACACTGTACCACCAAACACCAAGTCCCTAAACACACACTGTACCACCAAACACCAAGTCTCTAAACACACACTGTACCACCAAACACCAAGTCTCTAAACACACACTGTACCACCAAACACCCATCTGTGAGAGTCAGCCAGAGAACCACCACTCATACACATCCCCTACATCTGAGCTTAGGACTCAATTTCCCAGAATGCTCCTCCTGCAACTGAGCTCAGTGTGCTGTCTGGAGGCAGGGAGGTCAGTCTCTAAACACAAACTATCCCACCAAACCCCAATCTGTGAGAGTCAGCCACAGCCACTCATACACATTTGCCACACTCAAGCTAAGGGACTCGGTTTCCCAGCATGCCCCAGGCTCCCACCTGAGGCGTAGGTGTGCTGCCCGTAGGCCTGTTGCTGCTGCTGGAACTGTGTGGAGGGGTTCCCCAGGCCCACGCCGTGCTGCTTGGCCGAGGCGGGGGGCATGAACATGGTGGGGCCGTACTGGAAGGCGCTGGGCACTCCGGGCACCCCGGGGTAGTAGGGCAGGCCGGTGTAGCCGTAGCCCGGGGGCAGGGCGGGGTTGAGGAAGGCCTGCTGCTGCCCCCCGTGCTGCCCCTGCTGCTGGGGCGCCTGGCTCTGCGCCCCGCCCTGCTGCTGCGTCTGCTGGGGCTGGGCCGACAGGCTGGTGGGAGGGGCCGGGGAGGCCGAGTCCGCCCTGCCGAACTTCGTCACTTCACCTGGGGGAGGGGGGAGGAGGGAGGGGGGAGGGGGGAGGAGAGCGGGGAGGGGGGAGGAGAGCGGGGAGGGGGGAGGGGAGGAGAGCGGGGAGGGGGAGGGGTTAGTGCGACCTTTGGTCTTTTTAGAAAGAGGAAGTGAGGAGGTCGTCTTTCACGGGGTCCAGGTGGGTGTTGAGGGAAACGACAGCTGCGACCCACATGGGCTGTGTGAGTGTGTGTGTGTGTGTGAGAGAGAGTGCGAGTGTGTGTGTGTGTGTGTGTGTGTGTGTGTGTGTGTGTGTGAGAGAGTGCAAGTGTGTGTGTGTGTGTGTGTGTGTGTGTGTGAGAGAGTGCAAGTGTGTGTGTGTGTGTGTGTGTGTGTGTGTGTGTGTGTGTGTGTGAGAGAGTGCGAGTGTGTGTGCGAGTGTGTGTGTGTGTGTATATGTGAGAGTGAGAGCGTGTGTGTGAGAGAGTGAGAGCGTGTGTGTGAGAAAGTAAGTTTGTGTGTGTGTCTGTGTGTGAGTGAGTGAAAGTGTGTGTTTAGTGAGTACCTGAGTAAGGGGTATTGGCTAAACTCCCGTCTCTGCCTGCCAGTGTAGCAGCTGGGCCAGGGAATGTGATTCCGTAGTAATCCTGCAGAGAGAGAGAGAACAGCTGAGAGGCCAGCCACACAAACACCCCCTACAGAGGTCAGCGGGGGTCAAAGGTCACAGTGCGGGGTCACAGGTCAGAGGCCAGACTCACCATTGGCAGCCGCGACTGCAGCATCTGAAGATCCTCGTAGCCATAAATCTGCTTTGAGTGGGAAAAACAGGAACGGGCGTCACATCACCGAGAAGGGCACAATATTACCAACGCATTCAGCAGGAGCCCTTACAGCGCAGCACACAAGACTAATGTGCTGTTGTACACGAAACACGCCAAAGATGACTAAACGAGAACAGCGTAGGCATGGAATTCCAGCCATAACCACAGTGACAGTGTTACCCACATAAGGTAATTGGTTGTTGGGACTGTTGCACAACAGCTGTAACAAAACGGCTGTTGTGCAACAGTCCCAGAGTTAACACGAGTGACAGAGTGACAGGAGGTGGTGTGTGCTGTGTGATGTCATCGGGACTGCGCTCTGATTGGACAGCGGGGTGAGTTACCGGATACGCGGGCAGTAGGCCTCCCGGGCCCATGATGTACTGGTTGGTCAGCAGTGGGGGCACGCCCTGCGCCAGGTTGGGGGGGGCTTTACCTGCGCAACGGAACAGGGGATGAGGAGAGAGGGGAGGAAACGGGCTTAAAATGGATAAAACAGGAATTTATCATTTCTTCCCATAATTTTAAAAGAACAGCTAAATATTTTGGTAGTAACTGGCATAATATTTATGTGATAACTGAGGCTTGGAAACTGGCTGTGGACAGCATTTGATTAAGCGCACTCACGCACAAACAAACGTCTCTTCTCCTTCCAGACAGATGCTGAGGTGAGTGCACGTAGCATATGCTGTTTCACAAATAGCATATGCCAAATAACAGCTCTAAAAATGTTAGACAACATACTGCACTGTGTGTGTGTTAGTTCTAGACACCTCTCTTAAAGAAAAAAATAACAGGGCGGCTGTGTGTGTGTGTGTGTGAATAAATGCGGTGTATGCCTATACATGCAGTGTGTGTGAGTGCACGTGCGTATATGTGATATGTGTGTGTGTGTGTGTGTGTGTGTGTGTGTGTGTGTGTGTGTGTGTACGTGTACGTGTACGTGTGTGTGTGTGTGTGTGTGTGTGTGTGTGTGTACGTGTATGTGTGTGTGTACGTGTATGTGTGTGTGTACGTGTGTGTGTGTACGTGTGCGTGTGTTGTGTTTCTCACCCGAGGAGGAGGACTGTAGGGGTGCGGTCCTGCACACGGAGGGCACGGTCGTGCCGTTGGCGGTCAGGCCCAGGACCCCGGCGGAGTGAACGCTGCTGGTCACATTGACCGGCCCCCCGACCCCGCCGTTACTGCTGAGGGGGGCGGAGTGCGGGATGGAGCTCTCCACACTGGTGTGCTGCGGGGGGACATGCCTCACATTACACCCACACATCCATTATCTAACCACTGCTGTACCCTACAACCACACATCCATCATCTAACCACTGCTGTACCCTACACCCACACATCCATTATCTAACCACTGCTGTACCCGACACCCACACATCCATTATCTAACCACTGCTGTACCCGACACCCACACATCCATTATGTAACCACTGCTGTACCCTACAACCACACATCCATTATCTAACCACTGCTCCACCCTACACCCACACATCCATTATCTAACCACTGCTCCACCCTACACCCACATCCATTATCTAACCACTGCTCCACCCTACACCCACACATCCATTATCTAACCACTGCTCCACCCTACAACCAAACATCCATTATCTAACCACTGCTGTACCCTACAACCACACATCCATTATCTAACCACTGCTGTACCCAACAACCACACATCCATTATCTAACCACTACTGTACCCTACAACCACACATCCATTATCTAACCACTGCTGTACCCACACATCCATTATCTAACCACTGCTGTACCCACACATCCATTATCTAACCACTGCTGTACCCACACATCCATTATCTAACCACTACTCCACCCTACACCTACACATCCATTATCTAACCACTGCTGTACCCGACAACCACACATCCATCATCTAACCACTACTCCACCCTACACCCACACATCCATCATCTAACCACTGCTGTACCCGATAACACATCCATTACCTAACCAGTGAGTAATTACACCACTGCTGTACCCTACAACCACACATCCACTATCTAATCCCTTATTCCAGGTCAGGTGAGCAGGGGCCTGGAGCCCATCCCAGCATGCATTGGGGGCGAGGCAGGGGTACACCCCGCACGGGTCGCCAGTCCATACTGACGTTTCTAAAGCCCTCTGCTTGGGGAAATTCTCTTTTCACCGTTATGTTGGCAGCAGGGCATCTTTTCAGAAACGTTTCTCCTTTTCTTATAGCCCATGAAGACTATGCATGGGTTAACACATACACACTAACACATACGTGTGTTATGCAGACTGTGCATAACCTACAACGCATATCTGTGCCAACAGAGCCTATTTGTGTCTGGTGAAGTAGGACAGAGTACCAGTACACAGTCTGATAGCATGGACAGCTTTTCTGGAAAAACTGATGGGTTTTCCATTACTGCTGAAGTGCACTGCACAGAAAAACTGCTCTCTCTCCCCTGAGCGTCTCTCCGTGAGGAAGAGGAGGAGGAAGAGTACTCACTGTGAGGGAGGAGCTGGAGGTGAGGGCGGAGCTTGAGGACTGTGAGCTGTTGACATGAGAGAGAGAGCTGCAGAGAGGGAGGGGGCGAGAGGGGAGGGAGAGAGAGAGAAAGAGAGAGAGAGAGAGGGGGGGTGAGAGGAGAGAGAGAGGGGGTGAGAGATGGAGATTTGATTGCAGCACATCCAGGTTTCTTGTGAAACTCATTTGTAAGCAGATGGAGATTCAGACAGTGAGGTTTCTCAACATGCTGGTTTCAGATATGTGCTTGTAGCCATCACTATCTCCACAGTCGCATGACACGGACACACACAGATGATACGCATTCAGAAGACAGGCGCACATTTCAGAACTACCGCTAATAACATCACTTTCACATTTTTACATCACTGTGGATATTTCTGTTTTAAATACCCAATGCCTTAAATTTTAGGATTATAACCATTATTTGGCACCTGAGGATGTCAAATTGGGGGCTTGTTCTCGTTCGTATGGATTGTTTATGCTTTAAGAGTGTGTCTATAGTTTGACAAGCCAATAATGAAGTAAAGTAAAGTGAAAACTGGCAGACAGGGAGGGGGACAGACTGTTGCACCGTGCGCTCCTATAGGCCGGGGGCTCACCTGCTGAGCTGGGGCAGAGAGGCGGGAGGCATCTCAGAGGCCAGGCTGGGCAGGGCGGAGGTGTGGGGGGGCACTGAGGGGGGCAGGAGGGCAGAGGGGGGTCGGGTGGAGGTGCTGCTGCTGCCCAGAGCTGGAGACTCTGGCTTAGGGGTGGAGGAGGCTGACGTAGCTGAGGAGGGCAGAGAACCACGGTCAGCGTGACATCAGCACTGACATCACACACGCAAAACCACACCCTGTAATCACTGTCACTGTGACATCACACAGCAACACACCGCAACACGCACGCATAGCCACACCCTGTAATCACGGTCACTGTGACATCAGCACTGACATCACACAGCAACGCACACGCATAACCGCACCAACATAGCAACCGACACAGCAACCTATTACTAATGTAAAAATGCTGCCTGAAGCACTAATTATGTCAGCACACTAAAGCACAAACCTGAGTTCCAATGAACTGCATTTTAGCCAATAAACAACAAATGACTTTTATAAACGGCACCCGGCCTTGCCCGAGTCTTCCACTTTAAGGGGCTGATTTAGTAAAACCTTTTAGCACATGCAAAATCAATAACAGGACCAATGATTGGTGGTGGTGTTTATTTCGCACCAGTCGTTGGTCGTGTTGTTAATCGTGTGTGCTAAAAGGGTTTGCACGTCACTGAAGGTGTTAATAAACATCTGTACAGTGTACAGTAAGCGTTTCTGCTCAGAGCACGCCGTGTTCAGGCTGCACTTACTTTCGTGTGTTGCTGAAGTCCTGACACCGTTGTAGCCGTTCTGTGAAAATAACACGAGAGAGCCACTGTCAGAAGCACCTACGGGTACTGCAGAAGCAGCCACTGCCTATAGGAACAGCATGTAAATGGCTGGTACTTATATAGCGCCTTTATCCAAAGCGCTGTACAATTGATCGTTCTCACACACTCACACACTCACACACTCACACACTCACACACTCACACACTCACACACACTCACACACTCACACACTCACACACTCACCAATGGCGATTGGCTGCCATGCAAGGCACCAACCAACATGTAGAAAACAAATACACCGAGACTGAATTTTGGAGCTGAAACCGTGGTAACGCAGTGAGGGATGTGGTGGGCGTGGCTTGGCGTTACTCACGGCGACCGGAGCGGCGGTGGGGGCGGAGTCCTGGCTCTGGGAGAACGGGGTGTGGGCGAGCGAGGGAGCGGCCGTCTCCACGCCACTGCCGGACGACGAAGAGGAGGAGGACGAGGGGGCGGGGGGCGTGGCCGAGCTGGGCGGGGCCAGGGAAGAGGGCAGGCTGGAGAGGGGGAGAGAGAGGGAGCTGCCCAGGGGCTCACTGACAGAGAGAGGGAGAGGGAGAGACTTCAGAAAATGGTAACATTACAAGTCATCCCATGAACAGTTTTGGGGGAGCCTGCGATTAATCAAACATTCACACTTCGCTAAATTGAATTGATCCACTGCTGTATTGTACATTTTAAACAGAGACAGAGACTCAGACGGGTGTGTACGCAGACCTGATGGGTTTGGAGTACAGGCTGTTCGGTGTCTGTGCTGCGGGCGTGGGCTCCCTGCTGCAGCTCTCCGGTTGGCTGAAGTCTGGCAGGGCCGCTTCTGACCCGAAGTCCAGAGCCCCGAACTGCACGTTGAGCCCAGAGACGTCCGCTGACCCCGGCATCTCCACCGCCGAGGAGGGGATCTGCCAACCGCAGGGGAAGCGCAACCGTTACCATACCAACGCCAGCCAACATTTAGTTTGTTCTTAATTTCAGTGAGGTCCCAATGAAGGATGGGAGGGAATTGGGACAAGGTAAAACCTGGAGAGACAGCCATCAACAGTGAACGGGGACGGCTGATGTTGCTAGTATTTACGCTACGCAAATACAATGCGGTAAGCACCACAAAATGACTTGTGTTAAACCAGACTGAAATATCACTTTAAGGTGTGAGATCACAGATATGCGATATTCTGATCTGAACATTCTAATGCTGATGTCACAATCACTCCGGGTAACTAAAAGTAGTGGAGTTCTAGAACACTGCCTAAGAATCCTGAAAAAAAAAACTAAAGGGTGATACAGGGCCGTTGCCGGGGGTTACCTTGGAGCTGGGTGGTATCCTGCGTTTCTGTGTCTTCATCTGCCTCTGCTGCGAGCTGCCGCTGGCCTGGGCGTCCGCGGTCGTCGCTGTCGCGGCGGCTTTGGCCCCGGGCGAGGGTCCGTCCCGGGCCGGGGAGGGCTCGCGGGGTTTGGGGAAGGGTTCCAGGCCAGGGGGGGACGGCGTGGGCCGCGTGGGGGGGCTGGCCGGCCGGACCTGGGGCAGCGAGCTCTGCTGCCTCTGCGCCAGCTGGCTCAGCACCAGCGATGGCTCCGGCTGCGTCTTAAAGTCCCCTGGAGGAGAGACGGGCGGCCATTACGGATCTTCCCACGGGTACGGTTTCCGCTAGCGTCTGCAAACTCCTGTTCACACTTTGTCATACAGCACCACCAGTGCTTCTGTACCGGAGATCAGCAAGCCTTGTACAGGAAGAGTTATAATTCAGGCGCAGGGTCTCTGAACACTGAAAAGGCCCCGGAAGCCAAGCCAAGCAAAGGGAAGTGAAGGGAAGATGACCTAGGCAAATTAAGCTGAGGTAAATAATGCTAAATTCAGTCAAGCTGGGTTAGTGTAAATCAGAGTTGCCCAATCATGTTCCTGGAGAGATACTGTCCGTGTGTGTGTGTGTGTGTGTGTGTGTGTATATATATATGTGTGTGACTACTGTGTTAAGTGTGTGTGAGTGTACGTGTGTCAGTGTGTGTATATGTGTCTGTCTGTGTGTGTGTGTGTGTGTGTGTGTGTGTGTGTGTGTGTGAGTGTGTGTGTGAGTGTACGTGTGTGAGTGTACGTGTGTGTGTGTACGTGTGTGTGTGTGTGTACGTGTGTGTGTACGTGTGTGTACGTGTGTGTGTGTACGTGTGTGTGTGTACGTGTGCGTGTGTACGTGTGTGTGCGTGTACGTGTGCGTGTGTGCGTGTGTACGTGTGTGTGTGTCTGTGTGAGTGTACGTGTGTTAGTGTGTGTATATGTGTATATGTGTATGCGCTTGTGTGAGTGTACGTGTGTGTGTGTGAGTGTGTGTGTGTGTGTGTGTGTGTGTGTGTGTGTGCGCGTGTGTGTGAGAGAGAGATACTCACTGTTGAACTGGGAGGACAGTGCCGTGGTGGTGGTCGGCGCGGGAGGCTTGATGTCCCAGGTTGCCGTGGAGACGGGAGCGGGCGGAGCCGCCGTCACCGCCGGGGGGGCCGCGGGTGGAGGAGCCGTTACCGGGGCGACGGGCTGCTGCACTGGCCGCGGGGCCAGGCCCGATCCCTTCAGCTGATCCAGGACGGGGGGTCCGGAGGCCTGGGGGGCCGGCTTAGAGCCAGCGAGGCTCCCAAAACCAGAGCCCAGGACCGAGGACTGGAGGGGAAGAGAGCCAGCGTCAGACACCATGGCAACTCACTCACGTGCACTGCTCTGTATAGACCAGTGCTACTGATCTCCACGTCCCGCGGGCCGCGGTGTCTGCAGGTATTCACTCCAGCCCTGCGCTGGACCACCTGATTTCACACCTGCCGGGTTCAGATAATAGGCTAATTAGTGAAATCAAATGGTGTAGTGGATGGGTGAAGACAATGCCTGCAGACACTGCGGGTCGCAGGACCTGGAGTCGAGTAGCGCTGGTATAGACACCGTCACAAAGACGCTTTGTACCGCAGCTGCCCAACCCTGTTCCTTGGGGCCTACTGTCCTGCAGGGTTTCACTGAAAAACCCAAGAAAGCGCACCTCATTCAACAATTCTCTCCTTGAGCTGCTAATTATCAGAATGAGGTGTGCTTTGTTAGGTTTGGAGTGAAAACCTACAGGATGGTAGATCTCCAGGAACAGGGTTTGGCAGACCTGGCTTTACACAAAGGCAGGACATTGGAAAATTTGGAAAGACACAGTATAAACACCCCAATAACAACAGCAAGAGGGGAGAAACCTCAGGAGGAAGCCCAATAAAGAAGCCCATCCTAAATTGGCCAGCCCGCTGTCAACAGCTAAGGCTGGATGCTAACGGGGCGGTGAAGGGGGATCACAGATGACTGAAAATACGGCTGTAGACAAGCTGAGTGTGATTCACAGGCTCGCAAGGAGGGGGACTTGCACACAGATAGATACAAATGTGGGAAATGCTCAAAATATCTTCTGGCAACCACTGGCCTGCAGTTCCCAAGTCAGAACAAAGTGACTGGGTAGAATATATCATATATATATGATTGGTTTTAAATGTCCATTCTCCAGCGCCTCTCATGAGCTTTACTAAGAACAGGCTGTTTTAGTGACTGCGTCTTTAAGGCACATTGACATTAACAAACCTCTGTCCTGATTGGCTGGCTAGCTCCGACTAACTCAACACCATCAGTGCCGAGCACTTGGATTGGTTCTGGCTACAAGGTGGGCGGTGCTGAAGAAAAGTGCATTGTCGTGATGTCACCGCTTCACCGAATTCACATCAGTTCGCATTGTGTGGATTTCTTTGGGGACTGCATTTTGATACCTCCACGATGTTTTTATCGCACCCTCAACTGATTTATAATCCACATTGCAAAGAAAATGTAATTTTCCACAATATGGGAGCTTTCGTATGCAGGTTGCCTGGTGACAGCCCAGTCAGTCAGTGAGTGAGTG